>NC_077232.1:245662779-245962779 GCF_027887165.1 Monodelphis domestica
CCTTCCCATTCCCATCCTTTGCAGGACTGAAAGTTTGATTTCATCAGTGTAGGGAGGATCACCTCCCACTACCAGTACATATAAGTACCTTCTTGCAACTCAAAGACTTAGAGAGATTCACAGGAATGTTTCTAGGCTAAGGGACTTGCCCAGGGTCATGTAGCCAGTAAGGAGGAAATTAAATCCAGGAAGGTCTTAATGATTCTGAGATGAGCTTTTGTTGGCTTTCTGTCCACCAAAAATGCCTCCCCGTGACCTTTGGCTGTGATACTGACATTCAAAATTTATTGAGAAAAAAAGCTACACTGGGAAATTACAATCTTTCTATTGATAGAAATTGAGAACTAAGAAATAGAAATGGAGACATATGTTGGGACAATTGATAAGGGAACTGGAAATAAAATCAGAAAGACTTGAGTTCAAATCCAGCCTTAGATACTTAATGACTGTGTGACTCTGGGTAAGTCATTTAACCTTTGTCTACTTTAGGTTCCTTCACTATAAACTGGGGATACTAATAGGTAGCTACTTCCCAGTGTTGCTATGAGGATCAGATGAGATAATATTCATAAAAAATGCCCAGGACAGTACCTAGAATATAGTAAATACTATATAAGTGTTCATTCCCTTCCCTTCTCTTACCAAATTTGTTGTCATTTTTTTCATTTTGTTTGTCTCTACTAGAGTGGTTTGCCATTTTCTTCTCCAACTTATTTTGCACATGAAGAAACTGATGCAAAAAAGAATTAAATGATTTTCCCATTGTCACATAGCTAGTAACTGTCAGAGGCTAGATTTGAACTTAGAAAGATGAGTCTTCTTGACTTCAGGCCAAGCTCTCTATCCAATCTTCCACCTAGTTGCACCCCCTCCCCACCCCACATTAAAATAGTAGAAGTTAAAATTTGACCTGCTGTATGGCATTTAAATTACATTACATTAAATTACATAAATTTAAATTACAAATTTTTGCTAAAAGTTTAATATGCAAGATATAGTGAGGAATTTACACAAACATATGAGACCATTCCCAAAGAGATAGATGGCCAAAGAATGAACAGCTTTCAAAAGAAGAATTGTGAGTTCTCACTAACCGGATAAAAATGCTCAAAATAAATAAGAAAATTTATTTAAAATAACCCTGAGGTTTATTATTATTACTATTATGATAGCATCAAAGATAACAAAAGATGGAAATAGTGTTAGAGGGGCAGTATATGCACTAATACACTGTTGATGTTGCTGAAAATTGGTCCATTCTGGTATAATGGAAAAAGAACTAGATTTATACTTGGAGAATCTGGGCTTTGCCATTTAATACCATTTTTACAGTAGATGCCATGTGACCCTTCTGGGTCTCGTCTTTATCATCTTTAGTATGAAGCAATTTGACTAGATGACCTCTAGGGCCCCTTCTGCCTCTAAATCTAATTTTTTAATAAAAATTGAATTACGTAAGAAAAGTCATTAAACTGTTCTTATTCTATACCCCACCTTCCTTCCTTGATTTAGTGATCACATTACTGGTCACAAATACCAATGGACTGAAATAAAGGTCCCATAGATATCAAAAATTCATGTAGCAAAAGTTTTTCTATGGCAATAATAAATTTAAGAAAATTGCCTATTAAATGAGAAATAACTGAATAAATTGTGGGATATTAATATAATGGGATATTACTATACTATATAATATATACTATATAATAGGATATACTATACACTATAATGGTGAATGTGATTCAGTTCAATTCCATATAACATTTATTTAGCACCTCCTATGTTCTAGGTATTGTGCTAAGCATTGGGGATACAAAAAGAGGCAAATGACAGCCCCTACCCTCAAGGAGATTATAGTATGATGGGGAAGAAGAATCCAGAGAAACATGGAAAAAAACTTGTATGAATTCCAGTTGGGGAAAGTAAGCAGAAACAAGAGAATAACATACATGGCTACAATAATGCAAATGTAGATAGTACTAGAAGACAAACCTGAGTCAGGTTAACACAGGAACCAGTCTCAGGACCAGAAACAAGATGACAAAGATGACAGAACCTATTTCTCCTCACTTGGAGTGGTGAAAGTCTATGGGAGTAGAATGTAGCATACATTGGAATATTTGGTGGATTTCTTAGTCATCTTTGTTTAAATGTTTTTCTTTGTTCTAGCTTTCTGGAGAAGCTATTGAGAAGTAATTTGTGGTGTGATTGATAAATATTTCAATAATTCTTTTTAAAAAATCAACCTTTAAAAATATGTAGTTTAGTTGTATGAAATCCCTTCCATCAATATTGACTCATTTTTTTCTGTAGCATTCGTTTTTCTTACATTTAGTCTTTATTTTATTAAAAAAAAGTAGTCATATTCTGATAGTGGAGCATGATTAAGTTTTATATATTGTAACTACTTTCTGGACTTTACAGACATTTCATACACAGTATCCCTTCAAAGAATTTTTGTGTCAGAAAAGAGACAAATCTTGTGCTGTTGTTGTTGAGTTGTGTCCATTCTTCATTACCCTGTGGACTATACTGTTCATGAGAATTTCTTGGCAAAGATACTGGAAGGTTTGCCATTTCTTTCTCCAGTAGATTAAAGCAAACAGTGGTTAAGTGACTTGCCCAGCATCACAACAGTTAGTAAGTGCCTGAGGCTGGATTTGAATTCTGGTCCTTCTTATTTAAGGCTCAGCTCTCTACCCATTGCAATATCTAGCACTCTCCCTTGTATATCTACCAATATGCAATACAGATTACAAGGCTGTTGTTTAATGTTTTTTAGGTGTTGGTCTCTCACAGTGAACTCACCCTGTACTAGATTAGCACATTTTGATTCTGTCACAATATCCATCCTTGCCTGAAAATGCCACAAACTTATTCTTAGTTTCTGAAGTTGCTTCATCTTCATAAAGGGATTTTAAAAAATGTTTTGGTGGCATCAGCTGGAAACTGAACAAGATATCAAAAGTAATGGTACAATATAAATGGACCCCCAGTTGCTTATTAGTCTGTACAGTATGTGCTAGGAACAGCCAATATGGACATGGTCTTCTCAGTCCTTATTTGACTTCTCACTGTTCTGTTGCCTTTATTTATTATTCCTGAATTTTAAGGATTTTTTTCCAAAGAAAAATGAGAAGAAATTTTATATTTGTCCTCAAAATGGACTTACCACTCCCTTCCCCTCTCAACTAGTAATTTCAGGTAGGCTTAAGATCTAAACGATGTTGATTGTCCTTTTCAGGGTCGTCGCCAATTCCGAGCTACAAATAGCACTGCAAGCTCAGGATGTTTCTATATTTATAGCTTCAGCTCTGTACATTTTTTTTCCTCCAGTCCTACTGAACAGTTTGCATACCTTGACTCTATTCCAGCGACTGAAAGAGAGTCAAAACCTGGGCAGTTGTTTGGGAGAGCAGCACATCCTCCAAGGTTCAGAACTGTTCACTTCTTTTTAGCTCCACAAAATTGGACTTAAGGAAGTCAGTAATGAGTTTCTAACTTTATCCCCCAGCCCTCCACAAGAGATACAGGAACTTTCACAGACTGTAGCTTACGTGCGCACCATTGGGTTTGCTCCATTTTGACCCAGTTCTAAAAGAAAAGAAACAGTATATGGAAATGTCAGAGCAGTACAGCAGACTAGATAAAACTCCCAATCTGATGATGCATCTTCCTAACATCCACCCTTTGTCTCTGAGGCATTGAAGGATTAAAGTAGAATCTTTGAAAATTTAGGTTTTATGCATCACTAAAGATGATGCACCATCTTTATCACAAAACAACAGCAACAACAAATATTTATTAGTTATTTTCCATGAAATTAGCATTCAGGTAGGCTCTAGTGATGGAAAATTAAAGAATAGATGGCAAGAAATTTAGAGTTAAGGAAGGGAATAAGACACAAATGCCCTAGCTGTCATACATGATGTTACAACTGTAGTGGTTGAGAATTACCCAACCATGTGAGAGGTGAACTCTGGTAACTAGCCAGGATGTCAGATAAGACCTCAGAAAGAGGTGATATTTGAGTTGTACTTTAGAAAAAAAAAATATAGGCATTCAACATTGTGATGACCAAGAAGCAGTTTTCCTTTTTATTTCCTAATTTATTGCTTTAAGTGTTCTGCCTCTGCTACAATAGAATCGCATAGCACATGAGGAAGCATTTCATGAATTCTCAATTTTCCCCATTTCCTGAGCAGCCACCTAAATGTCTTGACTTGTTCGCTTGCTGGATAATGTGCCTTAAGACTTTAAAATAAGGAATGCATGCCTTTTTGAGTTTAAGTAGCTAAATTATTTGCCTCCTTTCTTTAATTCTCCTTTGCTCGTTCTCAAATTGAATCAGTGGGTGATTTACTGTTCACCTTAGATATATTTTCCTGAGCACATCTGAGGACCATACTTTCTGTGATTTCTACAGAAATAAGATCATCTATAATATTTTAAAGTTGCATAGAAAATAATCCAGATTTTTCACATCTCAACAATGGAGAGAATGTTTCTGGTTCCAAGAAACCTATGTTTTCTTTACTATCTTTTTTTGTTTTTAAGAAAAAGACTAACATACCACATATATACCTACCATACCTATATCTGTGTAGATAAGACTCACTTGAATGCATATTTACTAGATACTGGTGTGATGATTATTTTAGTAGAACTAAAGACCAACTTCCTCTTTTGTAGCCAAATGAACGAGCAAATATCCATTTCTTCCTGCTTTAAATTTCATGTAAAAACTTTGTTTCCCCTTTCCAAAAGCCTTTCAGTTTGAGTGAGGATAGGAAGCCTCAGTTTACCTTCCATTGTGTGGTTTTTCTTCACCATGGATTTAGGATCCTATAAAAGGGTTTCTTTTTATACAAAAAGTGAGGATAAAGAGAAGACTGAAATCTTACTCTCAGAGTTGTTGGGGAGGAACTTTTTTTTCCTTCCTAAAGTGAAAATAACTAGATGTTTTGCATACTGGTATAATTTTACTGTGGTGTGTATGAAGTGGTCAGGGTGCAGTGGGTAGGAATCCTGGTTGCCATGCAACAGATGTCAGGCTAGATGACTTGAGTGGCTCCTGGCATGGCCGATTCTTCCTTTAGCTTGGTATGTAGTATTAGGGCAAAGTCTTACTAGTATTGCAGACTGATTTCTGGGAGTTGATCACAAAAATGTGGCTAGTAGTTGATTCACCAGTTGGTTCTTGAGAAACAGGTTGCCCTAGGACTCAGAATTGTCCCTCTAGATTTTGCTTCCTTGAATGACCCAACTGAGGATCCCCATACATTCTACCAGTTGTTAACTTGCTGACTGCCTCAGTAAAAGAAGCAAAAAGGTGGCTAATGATAAGGATTAATGTGGAAGCCTCTTGAATTGCTATAAATTTTTGAGAAATAACAGGAGCTTTATGACATCATAACATTCTCTGATTTTCAAGTTTAGGACCACAATATTAAACACTAAAGTTAAATTTAACTTTTTTTTTTTGATGGTAGATACAATTACTATAATTGTGTTTCCTTCCCTCAAATCCCCGCTTGTTTGTGGTGTGACTGGAGACTGGACCCTTTTGGAATATACTAGATCATAGTTCCATTCCAGAAGAAAGGCAGGATGTAAAAATGTAGAGAAAGAGCACTGGGTTTTAGTCTAAAGAACTGGTTTGAATACCATTCTGCCAATTTTTATCCTAGTAATCTTTGGTCAACTCAGTCGGTCAATAAAGATTTATTTAGCACCTACTATGTACCAGGTTTCTTGCTAGGTATTCTAGATACAAAAGCATGAAAAAGACTTTCATTTGTACACATGACCCTGCAATACCTTACCAAATTTCATTCTCTTAGTTTTAGAAGATTTCTAACCCAAAGTCATTTTGAAGCCTAACTTTAATCCTCCAAGGTGATGAGTATATCTTCTAGTGTGTTGATTATTGAGACTTTAAGAAATAGGTTTCCTATTCCAGTTTCTGTCTTTATTTCTCTTTCACACTTGTCTTTCTCTCTTTTCCTCCTCTCTTTTTTCTCAATTTCTCTCTCTTCCAATGATAAAATGTTTGACAATGCACAAGGCCAACTCCTCTGGTTCTTCCTCTGTATTATCATTCCAAAATTACAATGGACCATTGAAAACAATTCCTGTAGTATGATGCTATATCCAGTTAATCATTCCTAAAATAGTTATATAAGCTATATTTTTCTAAAATAGAAAGTAGGCTTTGGACTCAGAAAGACATTGATTCAAATTCTGCCTCTGACACACTAATTTTGTCACCACAATTAAATTCATTTCTTAGTATCCTAGTGTAAGATTAAAATTAATATCCAATAACTCCAAGTATTATATATTTTTAGATTTATTAATAATCACACAAAGTAGGAAAAAATACAAGAACAAAAGTAAAAGCTTGAATAAAGACATATTAGATAAATTATCCTGCCTGGCACTCCCCGCCACCTCCACAAACCACTATCAGGGTAAAAAGACAAGAGGCGGGGCTACATCAAAATATATTGTAGATGCATAAATAGGATGCTGAGATTTAGAGTCCTGGGGAGCATATTCTAATTATACACCAGGTTACCTTTTGCGACTCAAGTTTCAAAGAGGATGCCAGTCGGCATTGAGAGAGATCTCTCCCCAGGTGATCTTTATACCAGTGAAATCAAGAATCTGCTAAAAAGTATTTGTGTAAGTTGTGAAAGAATCTTAATTCTTTACTCAAATCTTGATATATATATATATGTAATATATATGATGATACATAGACACATATGAATATATGTATTCACATATATATGTGCATATGTACACACATATATGTGTATGTCTTCCTTTTGATCTGTCTTATTTTACAAAATATTTTGAATTTTCATTCTCTATTCTCTTTTCAAGTTTTATAAATTATTTTTATTAATTTTTCATAATATAATCATCATTTTAAAAACTTTTACTTTTTTAATGTGGGAAAGGAACAAAGATTAATGGATTTTGTTCAGCCCAAATGGCTCTTCATGTCACTTTAATAAAATCTTTGAGTAAGATTTTATGGGACTTTTAAGTAAAAGGAAGTAAATATTTTAAGAAAGTTGAGGATTTTCAGCAATAATATTGAGTGGAGAAGAAAAGGAGGAAGTCTTAGTTCAGCTCTCATATTTTCTTTTTCTTCTGTGCTCTTTATAATAAAATGATTATTTTCTTTTTGACATGTTGCCAGTACAAACACAGAGCCAATGAACTTTTTATATACCTACCATTTTCATTTTTCTACTTATCTTAATGCCCAGATTTTCTGCGTGTAGTGTAGGATGGGATTTAAATGAAAGCTATTGAGTACCTTTATATTTAGTATAAATCTTTCTTCATTTGAGTTTGAAAGCACTTATTAAATATATATTCATTAATTATTGCTTATAAAAAGAAATTGGCAGCGTGATTATTACCAGTAAAAGTATCATTCTTATTGTTAATTAACTGACTTACTTAAAATCTTACTGAAGCCTAATATAACTAATTAGATTTTCTAGGTAACTGTTTATACTTTAATTTCAACTCATATAAGATACTCTAACCGCTTGATTATTTATTTTAAAGCACATTCTCCATATCAGTCACTGAATAGATTAGTTCACTCAGCTGACTTCCATTTCCATTCTAAACTGATCTATCTCACAAATATATCAAGCTAAGGGTAGAACAAAGATGGCGCTACACATGCCAAGACTTAGAGGAATTCTCTCAACATCTCCCTCCAATTGTCAAATAATGCCCAATTTTGAGGTAGAGGAATCAACCACAAGTTTGAGAGAGATATTTATCCTGCATAAGATAATTTAGTAGATCTGCTCAAAATAATGGGCCCAGGCCTGGAGTATAGTGGAAGTACCAGTGGGGGGCCTTTGCAGCAATAGGTTTGGGAGCTCTCAACCTAGAGATGGTAAGGTTGTTTGGGCAACTGCTCAGAAAAAGATTACTTATAGGAGTGACAAATGTTGGAAGAGATAAGAGAAAGTAAGTACATTAATGAACTGTTGATGGAGTCCAGTCATTCTAGAGAATAAGTAAAACTATGACTTTAATGCTATAAAACTATGCAAACACTTTGATCCAGAAAAACCATTACTAGGTCTATACCCAAAGAGGTCAAAGCAAAAGGAAAAGATCTATATGTACAAAAAATATTTCCAGCAGCTCTTTTTGTGGTGGCAAAGAATTGTAAATTGAGGGAATGCTCATCAGTTGAGGAGTTGCCAAAGAAGCCCTAGTGTATGATTGTGATGCTATAAGAAATGAGGATGGTGGTTTCAGAATAATATGGGAAAATCTATATGAACTGATGCAAAGTGGATTCAGAAGAATCACTAGATTATTGTGCAGAGTAATAGCAATGATGTAATGATGATCAATGATGATGACTTGAGGCCCTAAGGGGAAAAGTCCTATCTGTATTAAAATATATTTATAGCAGCTCTTTTTTGTGGTGGCAAAGAATTGGAAATTAACTACTGAGGGAGCCTGACAACCAATGAGAGGGTTTAAACTCCTTTTCTTCATAATCTTTAGTTTATTATTAAGTTTAGTTTATGGCTTTTGTCTCATTTCTGGAAAGGAGTGGGGGGAGTTAAATGGCATTTAATCACAATGTAAATTGGTTACAATGCAGATATTTATTCCCTTGAAACACAAAAAGAGATACTGTGTTCATAGACAAACAACTTACAATAGGATTTGAGAACAATCTATAGATACTGCTATAGTCTCTCAGGAGAAGAAAATTTTACTATTACATTCTCTCATGAGATTATTTAGCATCTTTTCAAACTACTAGATCATGCATTTTTCATTTCACCTTGGTTCTGCCCTGTTTGAACAGTTGTTGCTTCATAGATTTTGGAAAAAATGGACCAGACTTGGGCCACTGTCTCTTGTTAGAGGCAGTTGGGTAGCTCAGTGGATTTATCACTGCACCTAGAGTCAGGAAATCTTGAATTCAAATGCAGCCTTATATACTTACAATTTGACCCTGGGCAAGTTAACTTCTTTTTGCCTAAATTTCCTCATATATGAAGTGGGCATAATAACTTACTTTCCAGGGTTGTTGTGACCATGAACACAAAAAGAACAATAAATGCTAGCTATTTTTGTTGGCGACTTTCTTCCCCAAAGCCTCTGGAGTAGTTGTTGGAGACAGCTTTGCTGACAGTCCTGACCAAAAGGTCCCAAGACCTTTGAACCTCTAAGACTCAAAAGGTTGCCTCCAAGCCTGGACATGTCCATCTCAGAATAGATAGTTGGTCACCTGAGATCAAGAAAGAACAAAGACCAAAAAAAGCAGAGCAAAACCCAGGCTCTGGCTTGCCAAGGCAGGTCAGAGGCTATAGATGTCAAGTGTTCCTTCCCTGTTGCCATGTGGTCTGGGAAGGGGATGGGTCAGGCTGCCTCTCCCTGACCCCTCATAGGAAGTGGCTCAAAATAGTTCTGGGAGGATCAGCAACTGGAGGAGAAGACAGTAGGGACATTCCCTTTTAAATATCCACTGAGTCATCAGCTCTTCTCATTTAGTGGCCAATAAGAAGAAATGCCTCCTAATCTCAGTGCTGCCAAACTCTCTCCGGTCTGAGCCATCACATGGGCAAAAGCAGCTAGGAAGTTTGTCATCAGCAAAGGGCCTGAGTCATCATGTCCCTAGGGTCCCTAGACTTTCCATGGAATCTATGAGCACTGGCTCCCTTGGATGACCCCTACAGGAGGGGGCATCTCTAACCCCCCCCTTTTTTATGGATCCTTTTTAATATGGATCAGAATCTTTTCCATAGGTGAATATGTAACAAGCTCAGTTCATGAGTGAGACATGAGACATAATTCTGAACCTATATATTTGGAACTCTTTCTGAAATCTGGAGGAAATGGCAGTTATCAACCTATTTTTGGCCAAACTAATTTTAATTTTTCTCCAGTGGCTTTAGCAAAATAGGGAATCCTCCAAGAAACTTATGCAATTGCACTTATAGAACTCTGGATCATTGGATTTTATTTTTTTTAATTCTTGCTTCCCCACTTCATTCTCATCTACTTTTCTTTTTATAAATACCACTTTGTGTTTGAGTCCTGAATGTGTTCCCCCCCCCTTCTTTACTATCTTTGTTTTTCTTTTCATTATTTCCTTCTTTTTTTAAAGTTATGATAGAAAAAAAGAACCAAATATTTATTTATTAAGTGCCAGGCATTATGGTAACTGCTTTATGAATTTTTTATCTTAATTTTCACTACATCTTGGGGAGGTAGGTGCTCTTGTTCTCAACATTTTACAGTTGAAGAAACGGAGGCAGATATGTTTAAGCAAGTATTTGAGGCTGGTCTAACTGCCTTGAAGGTCCAGTACTCTATCCACTGCACCAGCTAGCAAAGCTGGGTATGATCTGATAATTTGATAACAGTAGATTTTAAAGAAGTCAGAGAAAGTTTTAAGGAGGCTCTCTTATGCTTTAAAATTTGACAGGCAAGGTTTCACCAATGGGGGAATAAAGGTCTTCAAAATGACATTTTTGAAGATGAAAATGAAATGAATTCTTTTGAAAAAGAAAAGTGGGGATCTGTCTAAAGAAACTAAAAATAGGTCAACAGAGAACTCATCAATGACTTATGTTTAAAATAGAAGACGGAAGCAAGGGCAAGTAAGGGAGCATAGATAGATATGAAAGTGTTATAGTCCTTTAGCATCTGCATTGGAGTAAGCTATAGCTGGTGATATAGTCTAAAGCAACACAAAGGTTTACTTTGGCTGTATTGTAGATAGGACCATTGCTCAGATATCTTTGTGAAATGGGGGTGGTGGAATAGAATAATGATCAATAAAGATGTAAGATTGAACTATTAAAATCTTATTTTGCTTCAGGTTTTTTTCTGCCAAAGAGATGATCTCAGGCTGTGGCAGACAAAAGGAAATTAGTCAACAGTGAGTTGAATCCATGCTAAGTTAGATCATAAGAGAGCATCTAACAGCTGATCAATGAACTTGCTGAGCTATTTTCAGTGATTTTAAGATATCACTACTAGAATTATTTCTTAAGGTGATTGGGGTAAAGGAAAAGAATTTGGAAATATTGATAGCAGCTCTCTTTGTGGTAGCAAAGATCTGGAAGTTGAGGGGATGCCCATCAATTGGGGAATAGCTAAACAAGTTGTGGCATATGATTGTGATGGAATACTACAGCACCATAAGAAATGTCAGACAGGTTAATTTTTTAAGTACATGGAAAGATCTGCACGAAATTATGAAAAGTGAAATTAGCAGAACTAAGAGAACATTCTATAGAGCAACAGAAATACTATTTAAAGAATGATTTGTGTATGTAATCTCCAGAAAAAGAACTGATCATTAGAAATAAACAAGATGTAGCTTTAGATATACATCTATCTTTTTCTCAAATGATGCTTTCTCTGCTGTAGGGGGAGAGGAAGGGAGAGAGTTACCTGGGTATTTTAATGTAACAAATAAATAAATTTAAATAATGTCACAAATAAATAAATTTAAATTTAAAAACATTATGGAAGAAGGAAAAGATTTCTTTGAAATGGAGTAGGAAAATTTGCAGTCAAAATTTTCTCCCCAAAAGCAAGACGGTAGAGACTTCAAATCACAGATTAATGTATTTGTCTTTGATTCCCAAGAAACTTCTAGAACCTAGAGCATTTAGTAAAGGAGATGGTTATTAAGAGACAGTCTGGCTTCATCTATAACAAGTCATCCTGGAAAAGTCTCACTTCTTTTTCTACATTTACTTGACTTGTATATCAGAGAATAGACTTTTTCAGTCTGGTTCCAGAGATCAGAAGTAGGAGTGATGAATAAAACTTACAAAGCAGTAGATTTTGACTTTATGCAAAGGGAAAAATACTTCTACAATTAGAGCTCAATCTGCTACATCAGAAGACAGTAGGTTCTTTCTCATTAAAGGCCTTTTAGTGAAGATATATTATAGTGGAGGATTTTTATTCAGTCAATCAACAAGCATTTATTAAGTATTTAGCAAGCACTGTGATAAGCACTGAGAGTACAAAGAAAGAACAAAAACAATCCTTTATTCAGGTTTTGGTTTGATTAGAAAGTATCAGAAGGCCTTTCCAATCTGAAATTTCATGATTTTTTTTTTTGTGACATGGTATACAGTTACCAGAGTTTCACATGGGCAGATGTGGGCTAGATAATATCATTAGGTAGATTTGGAACAGGAATGATGGGCTGAATTTTATAAGATGAAATTTAATAGGGAAAAATATCAAAGCCCTTACTTGTGTTCAGAAGAGAAACTTCTCAAGTAGAGGATAGGGGAGATTTGCCTAGCTAATATTCCAGGTTAAAAAACAAAAACAAAAACAAAAACCTGTGGGATTAGTAGATGCAAGGTTAATATGACCCAATACTATAATTTATCAGTTAAGAAAAACTGAAGTGATCTTGAATGACATTGAAAGAGAAACAGCGAGAGAAGAGATAGCCCCAAGGTACTCTGCCCTGGCCAAATCAGGATGTTTTTTGTTTGTTTGTTTGTTTTGTTTTGTTTTGTTTTGTTTTGTTTTGTTTTGTTTTGTTTTAATTCTGTGTTATTTTCTGGCCACCATATTTTAGGAGAGACGTTAACAAACCCAAACATATCTAGTTCATGAGTTCTATTGCTTTTTTGTGTGTCACGCATGCAGTCTTAGTATTGCCTATGAACACCCTTCTCAGAATAATGTTTTTTAAAAAATAAAATAGAAGATTATAACATAAATAAATATCACATATACTAAAAACTTTTATCTTCTGACTTAGAATCCATGCTAAGTATCCATTCCAAGGCAGAAGAGTGGTAAGAGTTAGGCAATTGGATTTAAGTGACTTGCTCAGGGGCACATAGCTAGGAGGTGTCTGAGGTCAAATTTGACCTGGGATCTCTCATCTGCAGATGAGAGCTCTATTCAATTATCCCACCTAGCTGCTCTGAATGAATAGAATATTAATAAATTATAATATCAATCATAATATAAAATATGAATAAATGTAGTGGAAACCCATTATATTTAAAGAAACATGTAATTCTTTCCCCTCATTCAAGTTCAGGGACCCCTTGAAGTAAATCCACAGACCCCAGGTCCATGTATCCCCTACTAAGAATCCCTATGTGTTTTTGGCCTTACATGCCTTTATGCAGGTCAACTCTATTAGACTGAACACAATTTCAGAGTAGGGATTGTCTTTTGCTTTTTCTTGCATTCCTAAGTACTTACTTAGCACAGTGTTTGACACACAGAATGTTCTTAATAAATGTTTAGTGACTATACTAACCTCTGTCCAGCAACAGCTAGGTGTCTCAGTGAATAGAGAGCCAGGTCTGAAGACAGGAGGTCCTGGGTTCAAATGGGACCTCAGACACTTCCTAGCTTTGTGATTCAGGAAAAGTTCTTTAACTCCTGTGGCCCAGCCATTGTTGGATTAGAAGACAGAAGGCCAGAGTTAAAAAGAATACCGTCCCCCCCCCCCAATATCTGGTTATTTTCCTGGACTCCCTTGATAACTCTCTTTGATGGTCATTGGTATGATAATGAACAAGCTTCTTGGCTAATTTTACCGGTATCCCCCTTGCTTCTTCTTGCTGGATTTTTACTGGAACTTTTAAGGAAATTGGGGATGCCAGCAGGTAGAGATGAAGAGGAGTTCTCCTCTTCATGAGAAACAGCCAGTGAAAATGCTTAGAGTTGGAAGATAAAAAATCTTGTTTGAGTAATATCAAGAAGGCAACTGTCACAAGATTGCAGAGTATGTGATTGATGGGGTGTAAGGTATAAGAAGACCGAAAATGGGGACAAATTATGAAAGATTTTGGACACATCAAACAGCATTTTGTAGTTGGTCTTGAAGGCAGTAGGAAGCCCCCAGAATTGGTCTAACTTATGTTAACAGGAAGACAAGAAATCAGGATGGTCTTTAGTAAGGAGATACAAGAAAATAAATTGGAATTTGAGACAAGGAACAAAGTTTGAGACTAATACTGAAGGGTGCCTGTAGATATCAAAGAAAAATTCGCTAATGTGTAGTTCAGTAATGAAAACAATTTGTTCTTTGGGATTTCCAACCCCTACTAGCTTTTAATTCTGTCTTCCTCTTCCTATCCCCTCCAACTGCCCCATCCCTACCTTCCCACCAAAAAAAACAAACTAAAACACACACACACACACACACACACACACACTGTTGAAAATTTTGCATATATATAGCTCTGGCATATTAAAAAAACTTTAATGACTGAATTAGTCATATGATAATTTTTTAAATAGCAAAAGAAATGTATATTTTTTCATTTGTTCTAATTCTTTTATCAGGGGTGAATAAATTGCAAATCAGGCATCCTAGTTTAGGCTTTGATGACTTCATCATATGGATTCTGGAGTTTGAAATAATTCAGACTTTGGAAATGGTGTTGGAACCTATTATGAGAGAAAGTTCAGTCTCCCTGCCCCTTGTATATTATAACTGTGTCCTAACCCACTAAAGGAGCAAGCCCCCTCTCTGAAGAGAATCTCTAGCCAGAGATAGCTGTCATTGCTGCAGTTGGCTAAGGGAGCTTGCTTATTCCCATTCCTGCTTGAGAGAGCACTTGACCCAGTAGCCCACAGTTTGAAAATGACCCCCTTGAAGCTCCTTTGAAGGGGGAGATAGGGCCAGTCAGTCAACAAACATTTTTGAAATACTTCCTTTATTCCAGACACTTTGGTAAGTACTGAGAATACAAAGAAGACAAGGAAACAGGCTCTTTTCCCTCAAAGAGCTCATATTCTATTATCCTAGACTTAGAGATGAAGGACTGTCAGAGACCAACTAGTCTAATGCCTTCATTCAGCTGAGTAGGAAACCTAGGCACTTGGAAGCTTAAATTACTTTCTCTGGGGCACAAAAGTAATGTCAGAGGTGAGATTTGAACTAGGGTCATTCAATAAACATTTATTAAGCACCTACTATGGGTCAGGCACTATAATAAGTTGTGGGACCTCAAATACAAAAACAAAATACCAACCCAAAAGTCCCATCCACAAGGAATTTACCTTCTAACTGGTAAATTTACAGCCCTGAAAAGGAAGCTGAAAGAAAATGAGGATGGGGAAGGTACCTGGGTGGGAGAGAGGCGAAGTCCAAAAGCAATGCAGCTGGTGGAAATGAGGAGCTTCATTTCCTTGACCCCCCCCTTAAGGGAATGTTATGGGGTTCTTGCCTCCACTCTCCTGTCAGAGGGACACAGGGGACTGATGAGAGATGAGCCCCAAAGCTGATTTGATCTTGCAGACAAAGATGAAGTCCAGAGCCAGAATACCTTTCCTTGTATCACTGTCATCTGGGAATAGTGCCTGTAGTAGAGCATTTACCACTGAGCACTTCCCTGTACCACTTCTCAGCATCAGAGAGGATTTGCCCTTTGCCTAGTGACTGTTGCTGCTGCTGCTGCTGCTGCTGTGTGTGTGTTTGGGCAGAGGGTAGTGTAAATGACTGGCAGGCTGACCTCTTACCACTGCTGCTATTGACAATTAGGGTGGGAAGTCCTTTGTGGTGCTGCCTATGGCAGAGGATTGAAAAGCTTAGAAATACTTGCCAAAACCACTTCCAAAGCTTTCTTCCTGAAGCCTGAAGAGCCTAATCCCTCTCTGCTGCTGGTGCCCCAAGCGCTGGCAAGGTAAACAAACAGATTACTTTACAATTTGTACTTATCTCCTTTGCGACAAACAGGTCTACCAACCCCCTTTATTCTGAGTGGGATTTAAACAGCTACAAATGGAAAGAACAGCCCTCTATAAATATGAATTTAGGGAAAGTAACCCTTTGACTGAGCAATGAAACAGTTGCTTGTTTCAAGTTGGCAGTTTCACTTCCAGTGACTTTTTGAAAAAAAAAAAAAAAGGTAGCCTCAGGCTTGGCTCCTGCTCAGTCAGGTCAATTGCCCCTTGAACAGAAGCTGCTTCTACCCTCCGTTTTGTGGATTTTACATTCTGTGGGCAGCTCATGAAGATATAGTGGTTCAAGCAAGGCTGAAGGATGTTTGAGGACTCAGTTATTTGAAATGAAAGAAACAAATAGAAGAACTAGCTCCTTGCATGACTCATAATTCATAAACTGTTTACATTAGAGGGGTGCCCAGTAGTTCTGAAAATAAGACTCAAAATCTAAGCCTAGGATTATAGGTTGCAGTTTTACCCTCCTTGTATTTGTCAGGGGGGCAAATTAAAACAGTTATTTGTTAGATTGTGTAGAGTTCCATAAAAGTGAGTGCCTTAAAGACATGATTTATAGAGAGCATTAGGATAGCTCAAGTTTTAGCTGATGCCTCTTGATGGCAGCTTGGGAAGGAGAGCACTGGGAGATGGAGAGCATAAATCACTGATGAGTGTATGGTTAGGGATGGGAGAGTGAAATGGATTAGATAAGGCTTCAAGGTTAATGAGGATGGATAGGGATTGACCTATTGGGAATTCTTTTCAGTCAGTAGAAATTTGGGGTGATCTTAATAACCATTGAGATTTATCTTGACGAATAGTTTTATGAAAAGATAATTTTTTTGTGGTTCTACAGGTATAAATATTTACAGAAATACCAGGGGAAGAAGATACTTTATGACATGACTGGAATTTTACTGTACAGTAAAGAATTCAAGTTGGCGCCCAACTATTTCTCACTTTTTTTAAACCTAGATGTGTTTTCCATGACAATTTTTTTCACATTATTTCTATGTCTTAGAGGAAGTATATTTTCTTCAAAGGGTTGGACTAATTATACACATATACATGTAAATACACATATATATCAATATATATTATTATTAAATTCACCCACCAATGAATGAAAAATACCAATGAGATTACTGGTAACTGTTCCAAATATAAATGTTTAAGCAAACATTTATATCAAGGTAATCAAGGTAAAATGTATATTGCCTCATATGTAATTTCTAAATATCTCTATGCCTTCTTTGCCTACAAATTGTGCCCAGGCTATGGACAGAGAAGGACCTAGAGGACTTGAATAAAATAATGGTTTGTCTCTCAAAATTTTCTGTGGTCTTAGAGAGTCTGGTAGCTCTAAGTGATTTTTAGTTGTTGCTCTTTTTCCCTCTTCTTAAAAGACATGAAAAATATAGGAGATTTCAGACATAGTCCAGTTCTGTGTACACTAAGAAGTAGCTTTGTGATTGCAGGAAAACAATTATACCTCTCTAGACTAACATTTCCTTAAATATAAATTGAAGGCATTAGAGTAAATTATCTCTATGCTTTATAAGCCTTAACATTCAATACAAATTTCAGTTATTTTTATTTCTCAACCTAAAATTCTATAAAATGAGATCATAGGTACCAAAGTTCTTAAGAGACAGTAAAAGTCATAAAATAACTGTGAGGTGATATTGTTAACATATTTTTATTCTCCAGGCTTTTTTCTTAATATAGTCTATTGTATAAGTAAATGGAAATTAAGCATATGATTTCACATCTGTGAATCAAATTCTTCCTTTTGTCCTGATGTCTAGAATTAAATTGGTGGCAAAATTCAAAACCAAAGAATTAAAGCAGATCAGGTATGGTAGCACATCTCTAATCCCTGCTCCCTGGGAGGCTGAAATAGACCTCTTGAGTCTGGTTAGTTCTGAGTGGCAGAAGGTTAAGTTGATCAAGTGCCCATAAGCAAGGGGCCACCATGCTGTCTAAAGAGGGGCAAACTGGCCCACGTTGGAAATAGAGCAGGTCACAACTCCAGCAGAGAGATCAGGATTGCTAAAGACCTGTGCACAAGGAAAACCCAGTCTCAGAAATAGAAACAAACAAAAAAAGATGAAAAGAATGCATTAATTAAAACAAAAATAATCATGTGCAAAGAATGCCTCTATTATAACATTATATATCCACAGACACATATACACACATCTGTAGATATGCTGAGATAATTTATATATGTATGTGTGCAATGTACTTGGATAGATTAGATATATTTATAGTTAATATTATACATAATGTTAGATATATAGATATATCCTATATATTTAGATTTTATTTTCTAAATAGATATATTTAGATTTGATTATATATTAGATAATATATTATATGCTTGAATAATTTAGAGATTTTTATACATATTTTCATTAAATTTGGATAGTTTTGAGATAAATACATAGAATTTAATTGATTATGACAAATATATTTGACAGTGGACAAGGGCTATTAGCATGACTTTATTATTATCATTGAGTTATCCTATAAGTCAGAGTCACAGCTCTCACAAGACTAAAAATTGTTTAACTATAAAACAAAGTTTTTCCTGTTTATCAAGTCTTGGTAGATTGGCAGGGACTTTCCATCTTGGGTGTGGTCTCATTAACTGGGCATGAGCATTTCACTCTTTTAGAAGCTTTTCCCAGGCTCATTTCTATTGTGCTCTTGGAAAATATGATTAAAACCCAAAGTTCAGATATTGTCTTGATAAACCATCACAATGTTATCATCAAGATTGAGTAATTTATTTGAATTTTGTATGCCGTTTATAATATTTTGGGGGTGGGGGGAAACCCCACATAGTTATTTCTATTTTCTGCAGAAATCTAAACATAGAAGGACTATCTAGAAATGGAGTTTCAGCATTAATGGTCACAGTACATTAATAAAAGGTTCTACTAATATTTTCCAAGTATCTTTTGTTGTTGTAGTTTGGTTGTGTCTAACTCCCTATGACCCCACTTGGGGTTTTCTTGGCAACCACACTGGAGTAATATGCTGTTTCCTTCTCCAGCTCATTTTACAGATGAAAAAAACTGAGGCAAGCAGGATTGCGCAGGATCAATAATAAGTGTCTGAGGCCAAATTTGAACTCAAGAAGATGATTTTTCTTGACTCCAATCCTAGCACTCTATCCATTGCGCCACCTAGCTGTCCCTCATTAACAAGGATTTCCACCAATACTTTCCAAGTATCTTTTGGGTGATATAAAAAAATGCCAGTCTTCATGTTGAATTTTTCCAGCTTCCCTATCATTCTAAGCTATCTAGCCATGAGATTGTGGTTATAAGATGACAAACTGAATCCTCCTTTTGTTTCTCCTTGGTATTTGTATTATATATAAATAGGCAAAAGCATTCATTATTGCTATCTGTTATATTGTCTCTTCATCAAGAACCCAACTTGCCATCAATTGGTACCATTAGGGGTATTCAGTTAAAACAGGTAAGTATAGAAGGTGCTGTTCTGGTGACATTCTTTTTCCTATTTCCTATAATTTAAGTTGGGAATTTTTTACTTTCATTGTAAATCTACTCAGTGGTACTTAATTTAACTGAAATGGGGCTTTACTGCTCTTGAAATGTCTAAAAACTAAAGTCAGATTACCTTCAGCTATTTTCTTTTGACAGTATTTCCATGGGTTTGTGATTTCAATAATGTGGACACCCCCATCACTGGGAAAACAGGAGTTACCTGGAGTTAAGCATCTATTACTTCTACTTTATTTCTGAGTAGTCACTCTTCTTGTTGACTTTTCTGTAGCATTTGATACTGTTGAGCACCTGGATCTTCTCCCTGGATATTCTCTCTTTTCTAGGTTTCCCTGATCCTACTCTCCTCTTGTCCTCCTGTCTCCTAAATCTTTATCTGTACTGGGACCTCAAACTGTGAGAGTCCCCAGGTCTCCCATAGCCATTGTTCTAAGATTTCCTTTCTTTTCTCTCTATTCTTTCTTGCATGGTCATCTCATCAGTTCTTGTGGATGCAATTATCAGCTAATCCAAGATCTCTAGATCTGTATTCTTTCTCCTGAGCTACAGCCTTTTAGACATCTGAAACTGGATGCTCCACAGGCATCTCAATCTCAATGTGCCTGAAAAAGAACTTATTATCTCTTCCCCCAAACTCTAACCTCTTCTAAATGTCCTTATTATTGTTAAATCCTTACTATAAGTATTAAGCATGTAATAAATGCTATTGATTTAAATGATCAATATCTCAAGTCTATATTCTTCTTAAGGAGACAGTCTCTTTGTAGAGATGTTTTTGAAGATGGCATATATAAGAAATATCACAAGGAAGTACAAGATGAAGTATTTTAGACCATTCATTCTATTTGGAGCATAGAGGCTTTATTCTGAATTGGAATGATGTAAAAAAGGTTTTACTTAGGGAATTGAAATGGAACTTTGAGAATACAAGTATTTAAGAGAGAAAGTAGTAAAATATTCTAACCAGTGGACAGGACAAACAATATGATCAAGGTTTTTTCAAAAGAAGTTTTATTTTTTGAGTTGCACCCAATTTGGCCAGATTTTGAGGATTCATGTAGAGTAAATTTGTTTTCAAATTGGCATCTACACAGTGAGCAATTGAGAAACAAGGGGGATGTCAGGGTTTCATAACAAAGACATTTCCTGCTCTTCCAATGAAAAGGATTAGTATTTGAGATGAAGAGATATTGTGAGCTTCTAAGGAAATATGATCTAAAGTAAAGAGAAAAGGTCTGAAATTGATATGGTCAAGTGCTTTGTCATTTCCGTTGTGGATTTCTGAGTCGTATTTCCACTAATTAAAGGGTAAATTAAACTATTTATTGCTAGAATAACATTTATGGGAAGGATGAGAAAAAGAAATGGAATGCAGACTCAGAGTTAAGGTACTCATCAGGAGGAACACATATAACCTCTAGAAATCTAGCAGATGTCAAAAGATATAATTAGAAAACTATATACAACTCTTAATGGAGGGTATTTACAACTTTTTTTCCTTTTATATAATATGTATAAGTCTTTCAAGATTGGCCTCAATGCAGTTTATCCTGGTAGGTCAAAATGCATGGCAATATAATACCGTTCCCCCACCCCCCACTACTTTGGCTGCCCTGAATCTTCTGTTTTCCATTGTGCTCACTTTTTTTCTGGAGTCCCAGAGTCCATCACCTCCTGTCTTGACGAGAACTTTCAGATCAACATCTCCAACCTTGCTCTCATGTGTGCTTCAGTGTAACAGATCATTGTTACCTGAAATTCAGCAACTCTTCACATCTCCTGTGTCAACGGAAGTGGCTCTTTGCAGTTATCCCATTTCCCTCCCTATTATCACCCTTCTTGCAAGAAACTTTGGAGTCTCTGGTTTTTATCTCTCCTTATTCTCCTTTATCTAGTCTATCCCAGCACCCAGCACAGGACTCATAGTAGGCCTGTTGTAAAAGCTCATAGATTGAGTTTTCACAGTGCTGCCACTTTTTCCTTCAAAATGTTCCTCAGATCCTTATTTATCTCTCTTTTCCTACTGTCTAGTCCTCCATCATTTCATGTCTGGAATTATTGCAATGATCTTAAAAAGGGTCTCCCAGCCTTTACTTTCTCCCCTTCACTTGCTCTTCCTAATTATTCTATGTCAGATTAATTTTGAAATACTATCTTTAATGTGTCACTCCCATGTTAAAGAACCACATTGGCTCCTTGTTTTCCACTAAATTGAGTCTAAACTCCTTTGCTTGCATTTCAAAACCTCACTATAATTTCACACCATGTTACTTATCCAGCTTTATTTCTCATATTTCCATAAAGTCTCGAATCCAGGCATTTGGTCTACACATTTTTCCCTACATTTTTTGCTTTTATTCTTTCCACTCTGCATTTGCTCATAATCTCCTTTCCTTTGAAATCCCTCTTTTTCCTTTCCATTTATCCCAATTGTAGCCATGCTTTAAGGCTTAACTCAACTTTTATATACTAAAGAATTTCCTTCCTTCGTTTCTTCCTTCTGAGGAAAAATGGAACCCAGTACATGATTTAGAGTAAAAAGAATTATTGCAGTGGGATATCGTTTAATTAGTAAATCTTGAAAAGGGTGACTTACAAAGAACAAAACTGCCTGCTATTTCCTCCTGAATGGAAGTGGTTGAAAAAAATCTGGACAAATTTCTTTCTTTTCTGTACCTTGTGGAATGGATTAAAAATTGGGTGACCTCTATTGAGTCAAATTCAGGCTCACAAAATCAAGATCACAAATTCAAGATGAGGAAGGTAAAACTAGGAAGTAGCCTGTTTGGAAAAGATTCAAGGGTTTTAGTGGTCTGTGTATGAGTCATGAGTGTAAAATGGCAGCCAACAAAAAGCTAATGAGATCGTAGGTGGTAGTCTTAGTTGCTTTGGCCAAACCACATCAAGGATATTGGATGTCATGTCTTAGGAAGACTATTAATAAGCTGCAGTGTACAGAAAAAGCAGGGTTGCAAAGGGCCTTCATATCATACCATATGAGGATCAATTTAAGGAACAGGAGATTTTTATCCCGTAGGAAAGAAAGGAGATTGAGCTGTGGAGGGGCAAGAATGATAGACAATGAAGGCAAAAGATGACCAGGATGACTGAGTGTTCCTTTGTTTTCAGGAGAATGTGAGAATGATTGTCCCCTTTGATTAGACAACATTTCCATTATGATCTCTATACAGATGATTCTCAGACATGTTTGTCCAGGCCCAACCACTCTCCTGATGTCCAGTTTCACATTATAAACTGCCTATTGGACATTTTTAATTGAATTTCCCATGGTCACCTTAAATCCAGTGTGTCCAAAATGCAATTTCCTTTCTCTCCCCAAACCCAGTTTACTTGGTACTGGTGAAGAATTCCACTTGCTCCCCTAGGCACCAAAGCTTAATATCATTCTCAACTCTAGCTCACACCCATTCCTCATATCTGTTCAGTTGCCAAGTCATATTTCTGTCTCCATGATATACCTCGTGTACATCTCCTTCTCTCCCATCATGCAACTGACACCCGAGTATAGCCCCTCATCACTTCATGCCTGGACTGTTGAAATGGCCTTGATGGTCTCTTCCTTTCAAGTATTTCCACTCCAAACCATCCACTCAGCTGCCAAGTTGGTCTTCCTAAAGGGTGTGTTTGACCATGCCATCTCTCTCATTCAGATAAACTCTAATGGCTCACTATATCAAATGTAAATGTCTTTGCTTGTCATTTAAAGGCTTTTACAAACCTGGCCCCCCTTTTTACCTTACTAGCTTTCATAAATTTCGCTTCCCTCCATATACTCTTCAAAAAACAAAATTATACAAGCTTACCTTCAGGTTTAGAATTGATAATAAATATAAGTTCCAAGGCAGAAGAGCAATAAAGGCTAGAAAATTGAGATTAAGTGACTTATCTAGGCTCGCACAACTAGGAAGTGTCTGAGGCCAGATTTGAACCCAGAATTTCCCATCTCTAGACCTGGCTCTCTATCCACTGAGTCACCTACTACCTGTATCCCACATACTGTTAAGAATTAGCAAAATTCTCTCTGTTCCTCCCACATTGACATTCCATCTTCCTAGAACTTGACTTTTCCTTGACTGGCCCCCCATGACTGAAATGCTCTTTCCTTACTTCTACTTCTTGGGTTCCCTGACTCTTTTCAAGACTCAGTTCAAATCTTACCTTCTGCAAAGAGACCTTTCTTAGTCCCACTTCCCAACCTCTACTGCCAATAATTTAACTCTGTAAGTACCTCCCATTTTCAGTAATAGATTTTGTATGTACACAGTTGTTTTGCCTGTTGCCTCCCCCATTAAATGTCAGCTTCTTGAGGGCAGAAACCATATATTTGCATTTATTTGTATTTGTATTTGTATTTCACATAGTAAGCACTTAATGAATGCTTCTTGAATATGGCTAGGCACAGATGGTGGTAATCTTTACCGCTAGAGGGATTTTTCAATCAATTAGAATATCTGAAAGAGACTTTGAACCCTTGTCTTTAAAGATGAAATGAGCTATACAACTCTAGGTGTGTTTAGGATGACTTGCATTGGATAGTTTACCAAAATGGATATTTGGAGATTTAAGTAAAATAAAATAATGTTTTAAAACTTTGACTCAGATGAGTGACTAGATGAATGCTCTATCAAGATTTCTGCCAGTTAATTCTAATCAAGATAGTGATCCATGACAATTCCAAAGCATTCATGATGAAAAATATTATCTTCCTCCAGAGAAAAAATTGAGGAACTCCAGAGTGCAGATTGAAGCATATTTTTTCACTTTATTTTTCTTACCTTTAAATTTTTCTTTTTTTGCAGCATGACTAATATGAAATATGTTTTGTATGACATATATAATGGATAACATTCTTTATTGGTAGAGGAAGAATTGGAGGGAGGGAGAAAATACGGAAATCAAAATTTTAAAAGGCTTTTAAGAATTAATAAATTAACACAATTAAAATAAAGATTTCTGCCAACTAACTTTTAGTAGAGACCAGGAGGCATGAGGAATAGGTAAAAAAACCTTTCCTTCATCACTGAATCCTAGACTGGTGGGGAAAGTTCCCCAAAATACAATTCCTGGTTCTACAATATGTCTTTTTGTTTCTGATTTAAATAAGAGCCCTTATTACTTTTTTCACCTTATGAATAAATCCCAATACCAGATGCCTTTGCTTTTTGTTGGAGGCTCATTATTAGGTGATACAGTGGATAGAGTACCCAGCCTATACTTTGGAAGACTCATCTTCCCTGAGTTATCAGATACTTACTTGCTGCATGATCTTGGGCAAGTCATTTAACCTTGTTTTCATCAGTTTCCTCATCTGTAAAAATAATTTGGAGAAGGAAATGGTAAACCATTCTAGTCTATTCCAAGAAAACCCAAAGTAGGGTGTCAGGCATGATTCAAACAACTAAACAACACCATTCTTGATTTCCCAGTTTCCCAAATACAACCATCTTTGTGGCAGTACGAATGCATCTTCCTGGCCAGAACCCTTAGCATTAGAGAAAGCTTGCACTAATACTTCATTAATAAATCAGCAGTGGAAACCAGATATTCCTTTTTTTTTTTTTCCTGGAGACTTATAAGTATCTACATGCTCCATTGGTTCAGCTGTCAGGAAAACTCTTGAAGTTCATATTTGAGGTCAGATTTCATGCAGCATTTCCACTTCTGGAGAAGATTGGCTGTTATGGTATAGGATTTTTCCCCTCTCCCCTCATAAGCAGGGTTTGTGGCATGGATAATATATGTGAAAGACTGAGTGCCATGACTGTGACTTTGGGTCCTTTCGCTTGTCTGGCCCTCTTTCCTTATTTATAAACATGATAGTTGGGATAGATATTTCCCCCCAAGATTTTCATCTCTAAAATACTATAATTATTCATGTATATTTAGAAATAAAAGGTATTATCTCTTAATTATTCATGCTATTGATGGATAAATGGTGTAGATAATACTAAAGAGTGAATTAGAAGAAAAAACCCAACCCTCTTCTAATTAGATTTAAAATGTACCAGATATTTATTAATACTTCACATTGTCTTTTGAACTCCCTCCCAATCCCCCATCCATATCCATTGGTCACTCATCTACTGGAGTATGGCTTTTGGGCATATATTTCAATTAATTTTGTTTCATGAATATCAAACCCTATCAGAGGTATTCCATACTAATATTTTTCCCTAGTTGATTGCTTCTTTTCTTATCTTGAATGTGTTAATTTTGTTAGTCAAAAGCTTTTCAATTTCATGTAGTCAGAATTATCTTTTATCTTTTGTAATTGCCTCTGTCTCTTATTTGGTTAACAGAAGAACCAGGGTGTCCATTTGAAACACTTCAACCTCAATAAAGGTTTAACTATTTCTACTTCACACACCATGATTTTTTCTCTATCTTTATCTTTTTTTCCTAGCCTCATAAAGATCTTTCAAACAAGGAAAGAAATGAAATGCATTGTTCTTCCTATATATGGACCAGATATGTTAAATAACCCAGGTTTTTCTTTTGTCAGTATTACTAAATTCAAATCGATTAAGAATTCATCTCCTACCAGTAGCTTTTAAAGGTATATGATCTGTTTTTCTTCTAATTTTTAATGAAATAACCTAAAATAATGAAATTTCTTCTAACTTTAATGGTCATATATTTTTCTATTTCTATTTGAATTTTAATGAGTTTGTTATGGAATATTGGATAAGATGTTGTTTTAAACTCAACTTTTGCAAGGCTGCTTTCTAGTTTTCTCTGCATCTCCTCTCCAGTGAGGATTTCTTTCCTAAATAATTTGCATTTTTAAGTTTATTCAGCACGGGGTTTTATTGAGTTCAGTTATTTCTAAATAAATAAATCAGGCTAGATTTTTTATTTCTTCAATTTCTTTACATTTACTTGTGCTATTTGCCTCCTTGAGCTTGGCTTTAAGCTCTTTTATTATTTCATCCTTTTCCTCTAGCATTTCTTTATGACCTGAAAATATGTAAGTTGCCGTTTTTCTTAAATCTTCCAGACTTAGTGTTTCCCAATCTGGGCACTGAAGTTTAAAATATGATCTGATAGGTGTGTTACTGCCTTTCACAAATTGTCTCCTTAAGTGTTGGAGATTTTGTTCAGTTAAATTTTCAAATCCAAGCACATCCTCTGCTACTTCAATCACTCTATCAAGGAACTTTGATAGATGTTCCCCACTTTCCTGTCTCAATCTCTCAAATTTTCCCCAAGTATCTGGTCTTTTTGAAAAACTTTTCATTGCCTCTAATAGATCTTCTCTCTGGCCTTCCTTAGGTAACGTAGATTTTCATTATTAGATAACTCTAAGTCTGTTCCTTCCTCTGGCCATGATGCTAAATTTGGATTTTTTCTTGTTTCATCAATGAATTGTTGTTTTTCCCATTTTGAAAATAATTCTGAGAGAAGAATTTCAGTGTCTTGGAAATCTGGATCATAAAGCCTAATTGCTCTTTTAAATTCTTTTAAACATCTCATTGGTTCTGAAAACCAGGAAGGCATCCGTCTTTTCAGACTTTCAAGATCAGCTGTTGTAAATGGTTTATGTGTTTTAATATGAATTATGCTGCTATCTGGTTGTAGGCTTGTTTGATCTCTTAGTGGCAATATTGGTATTCCACCTTCAGCCCCATCTGTATTTTCTTGCTGAACTACATTGTTATTTTTAGGTATGTCTTGTTGTGTGTTAATACCTTTGCCATATTGTTTCTCTTCAGTCAGTTGCTTCATTATTTCCTTTAGTTGCATCATCTCCTCTTTTATGGCTAAAATCGTCACAGCCATTTCATTATCTTTTGCTTTTTTCCCAAAAATTAGATGCACACCTATTTTTAGGGCATAGTATAATTTGGTTAAGAAGAATAATGCTCCGGCATATGTGGGAATGAATGAAATCAAGCGATACATACTTATATTCAGCCATTACAAAGTTTCATAGATGCTAAGCAGAAAATAAATATAATCCGGAATCGTGACAAACAATAAATCGTAAAACATATACAAGAAATATGCAATCCAAGCTAGATTACCCATGGCAAGTAATAGTTTCTTTGCCGTCTTGTATCTTGAAAAGCCTTTTGTAACAGAAAAAAATTTTTAAGTCTGGCCCTTTAAGAGTCGCCTCCTCCCTTCAGGAGGAGTGGTTTCTTTTGGGTGTGGTATCACTAGGCAGATTAGTTGCACTCAGCACTGCTCCCAAAATGGTTACTTTTCACAGTCACACAGGCTTTTGAAATGCATGCAGGCCCAACTTCTCTGAAACCTCCAGTTGCTTCCTTTTCCCCAAATTCTTAACAAAAATAGGTTGGAAAACCTAGCTGGCTCTGCCAAAAACTGTAATATTTATTGGGAAAGGGAATAGGATTGGGAAAAATGGGATAAATGGGGAATAATGGGAGGTTTGTATAGGGGTAAGGAGGAGTTAAAGGGAGAGAGGGAATATTGCTTGGTGAGGCAAGGGAGGGAGAGGCCCCCTGCTGAGAGGAAACAGCAGGGGTCCAATAAGAACAGTTTGCCTTTGAATGACTGAAACTGAAGTTCAGCTCCCTCCATGACCAGAAAAGATAGTCCACTTATCTGACTGCGAATTCAAATAACAAAGTTTAATAATCCAGTTGGAATTGGAGTTTTTCCTAGTTTCAGAGTATAGGGCCAGGCCCTAGAGGCTGGCGGAGGGTTTGTCCCACTCCCATCTACTCTCATTGTTCTAATTCAGAATCTTAGCAGTACACAGAAAGCAAACAAGAACAAATCTGACCTTCAGAAGCCTGTGTCTACGGGCTGAACCAAGAAGAGCACACCACTCCAGACTGGGCTGAACAAGCTCCTCTCTCCTCCAACCCCAGGATGCAAGACCTCTCCCAGCAGGAAGGAAGTGCTAGTCCCAAGACCCAACTGCCACTCCCAGTTGGCCCTCCCCCACACAAAGGGTTAGTCTAGTTTCCTTTCCATATTATTCATCCTTGTCTAGTTAAAGGCCTACTTTTCTATTTTTTTAAACTAATACCAAAAAGCCTAGATGACTGATAATTTATGATATTGTTTAAGGTCTGAAAGTACTAATCCTCCTCATTTTTAAATTTTGTAATCATTCTCTTTCATTTTTTAGATCTTTAGTTTTTCAGGATGAATTTTATTATTATTTTGTCTAGCTCTGTAAAGTGTCCGTTTTATTGACATAGTGCTAAGTTTGTAAATATCTTTGGTAATATTTTAATTTTTATTTTGTTAGCCCTGCCCAGCCATGTTCACTGGGGTGAATATTCTGTCACCTTTGAAGGTTTTTTTTTTTTTTTAAGCCCTTACCTTTTGGCATAGGATCAATACTATCTATCAATTTCAAGACAGAAGAGCAGTAATGGTAAGGCAATTTGGGGTTAAGTGACTTTCTCAGGGTCACAAAGCTAGGGAGTTCCTGAGGCCACATTTGAACCCAAGACATCCCTTCTCCAGATCTGGCACTTTATCCATTGAGTTAACTTGCTGCCCCAAGTTTTTTATACCCTTAAGGAACTATTTAAAAATATCCTTGCTTGCTTCCTTCCTCCCTTCCTCCCTTGCTTGCTTGCTTCCTTCCTCCCTTCCTCCGTTCCTCCCTTCCTCCCTTCCTTCCTTCCTTCCTTTGTTCCTCCCTCCCTCCCTCCCTCCCTCCCTTCCTTCCTTCCTTCTTCCCTCCCTCCCTTCCTTCCTCCCTTCCTTCCTTCCTTCCTTCCTTCCTTCCTTCCTTCCTTCCTTCCTTCCTTCCTTCCTTCCTTCCTTCCTTCCTTCCTTCCTTCCTTCCTTCCTTCCTTCCTTCCTTCCTTCCTTCCTTCCTTCCTTCCTTCCTTCTTTCCTTCCTTCCTTCCTTCCTTCCTCCCTGTATCTCTCCCTCCCCCACCTTAGAAAACCCTAACCTTTCCCTTCCAACTTATGATCAATACTTTGTATTGATTCTGAGCAATAATGGCTAGACAGTGTGGGTTGAGTGACTTGCCCATGGTCACTCAGCAGCTTGGAAGTGTCTGAGTTCAAATTTGAACCCAGGACCTCCATTTTCTTTTTAATCAGTTCAATTCCAACCATAGAAAATAACTTTTTTTTTTTAACTGTTTAACAGTATCTTACTCACTTGTTGATATTCTGCTCTGTTCCTGATTCTCGGGGAGAAAAACATTTTACTTTCCCCTACCACCTTTTATAAAATAAAAAAAAAAAAACCAACAACCTGATTCTTTCTTAAAGTCACTACAAAACTTGATTTATTTTCCTCATGACCCCTATGTACAAAGTGAAGCAGGTTCATGAAGTTAGTTTTCTAATAGCAAGTCAGGAATATGCATTAATTTGTCAAAATCTGGTGGTAGCATCTTTATTCCCTTCTAATTTTTTCACTAACGGAGGTGCAATTATCTTTAATCTCTTCAAATACATAGTTCAACTTTTCTAATGTATCAATGGACCAGGTGCTGTACAGAATCTTAGAGTCTATGCAGAGCAGATGTAGCTGGGGGTTGAGGTAGAGTTTCAGGCCAGCAGCTGTTAACAGAAAGACATTCTGTTATTCCTACTGTCATGCTGAATAAACCCATGTCCTTTTCATTTCCAGTGAATGTGTTCCCTTCTTTGTCAGCAGCTTGTCTTTGGCAATGATACCTGTGAGTTGCCTTAATTATTTGTACCTTTCAGAGTACAGAGCCCTTCTATCAAAGAGTCTTCTGTGTTAGCAAATCCCAGGATGATCAGCATGGAATGTGATCACTTCAGGACTGCCTGTTAGGTATAGAATAAGCTTTAGTGCACTCTGATAACTTTAATGTCAGACTTTTTTAGTCTGTTGGACATTTTATGAACTGAATCATTGCTTCCTATTCATATATGATATACCAGATGGCATTTCCAAGGGAGTGTATAAGGAAATAGGTTAAAAAATGCAGAACTGAATTCTCTAAGATTTTGTCAAAAATTAATGTCCTATCAGAGCTACAGATCCCTGTCCCAGTTTGGACTTCCAACTTTTGCCCTACTTTATAATACATTCAAATTAGAAATTGTAAAGTTTTTGATCCTAGAAATTATCTTTGCCAATAAAAACTTGATATCCGTACTAAGTGTGGATGTTGATGGCTATAAAAGTTAAGAGGACAAGATCAACTTGGAAAAATTATAGATGATGATGGGGATTATGAGCAATAGCATATAAGAAAACAACAGAATTGGAGGGGAAATGAACCTCAATAAGAAAATAAGTATAGATTATCACAGAGTTTGCTTATTAATGAAACTGGAAATCAGACACCAAATAGATGTGAAATGAAATAGATTATCCAGTGATCTGTTATCATCACTGAAAGTTCATCCACCACATTTGAACTTCACAAATAAGTAATGGGTGTATTTATGTGAAAAAGTAGAAATAGCATTTAAAATGATGAGCCTCCTCTTCTGGAATTTATATGTCCTTGTTGATGACTTTTATGCTATTTCTTTGGTGTAGCACAAACTCTTTTTGACCCTACAGTGAGATAATTGTAACCATACCATCTAATGTCAATTTAGGGTACATTAAAAACTGGACTAGAAACAAAGAAATGGCAGACCTTATTTATTCTGCCTTTGTCAGACATCTGGAGCACCATTTTTAATTTTAGGTGCCACTTTGTAAGAAAACTATTGATAATCTAGACAAAATAAGGCTCTGAGGTAGGAAAACAAGGATGTGGAAACACCTGATAATGGTAATAGCAGTTACAGTAATTACTGTTGTTCAGTTATTCAATCAAGTCGGAGTACTGAGTGGTTCCCCATTTCTTTCTCTAGAGGATTAAGGCAAACAGAGGTAAGTGACCCACCAAAGGTCATGCAGCTCATTTTTTATGTCAAATTTGAACTAAAGTCTTCTTGACTCCAGGTCATTAAGCTAGTACCAGTGATCCTTTTTTATAACCTTTTAACATTTGCCAAGTGCTTTACAAATATTACTTGACTGGTCCTCGTGATAACCTTGTATAGTGATGCTAGTCTTATCTTCATTTTATAGAACTGATCTTCCTGATTTTAAATCTGACCTCAGATACTTACTAGCTATGTGATCCTGGACAATTAACTTAATCCTTTTTGCCTCAGTTCCTCATCTGTAAAATGAGCTGGAGAAGGAAATGGCAAAAGACTCCAGTATCTTTGCCAAGAAAACTCCAAAGTGGGTCACAAAGAGTTGGACCCAACTGAAAATGGTGGAACAACACCACCAAAAGTATATGAGAGGGATAAAGAATATATCTGGTGCTATTGTCTGCAGAAATCAAGGCTATGAGGCACTTCCATAATATGGAAATTCTAAGAAGAACTCACCACTGAGAGGAGGGGACAGTGGTACAGAGTCAGGAGGCAGTTTAGCCTTGAATGAATGGCTAAGTGGGGCTCTTCCTACTTATGAGTATATATCAGAGAGATTATGGGGTAGTACCAATTCTGGCTAGAAAAAAGTATGAAACTCTAAGATGCTGAGGCATGGTATTATAGTCCATAGATCCAGGACTCCTGGTCTTGGACCCTTACCAAAATGGAGATTCTAGGAAGAACTCACCCATGGGAAGAGGCTCACAGAGGAAAGAAACCAAGGCAATAAACAGAAGTTCAAAAAAAATCAAATTTAGGTGGATGTAAGGAGAAATTTCTTAATGATTAGAGTTGTCCCAAAGTGGAACTTGATGCTTTGGTAGATAGTTGTTTCTCATTCTTTAGAGTTCTTTAATCCGATAAGAACCCTTTAACTCTGAAGTTCTGTAACTCTGACTCTAGTTCAAATGTTTCATTTTACAAGTGGAGAAAATTAACAGGTAATTTTAGTTTCCCTTTCCAAATAAATCATATTTTGACTTCATCAAATAAGTTATGTTTCAGAAACAGTTTGAGCTGAGACTCCCAACCCCTGTGAGAGAGAATTAGTATTAATTTTCCTACAGGTGTTGACAGAGATGATTTCAAGTAGAATGTGAAAGAAAAGAAAATGCCACTACCAATTTTATTTCTTTCCCTGATAGGGGGAAAAACACCCCCCCCTTAATAATAAAATAAATAATAAAAAATAAGCAAGAATAAAGTTTGGGAGGCATTACAGTAATGAGTTATTAGAGGACTGAAACTGTATTAAATAGACTTATTTAGTAATTTTGCTAAAGCTGTAATGTCATGGACCTTTCTTTAGGCTGTGGTACAAGACTTTACTTTAACCAGTTTAAAGAATAAGACTAGATCTGCTATTGCTAATCTCCTTCTCAAGATTCAGTTTTCAATCATTATATTAAACAAAAGTTTTCACAGCATAATGGGATGCCAGTTGCCTTACTGGGAGCACAAAATTGTTGCAGATTTTATTTACATAGTTCATAATTACTCTGAATACACTGCTTCCAGGTGCAATCTCTATGCTTCCTTCCTGAGCTAAAAAGGTAAATGTGCTTCAGTTACTATAAAAATAGTCTATTAAGAAGACAATGAATTCCCATTGCAGTGGTAGCACCAGTGTCATAGTTGACTAGAATGGTTCCTCTATGATTATGGCAATAGCATTGTTACTAAAATGAACTGATCTTTAGTTTCCTTGCTTATTCAGCAAAACTTCTTAGGGAATTGGGATAAGGAATTGAGATTGGTACTGGAATGCAAATTGGAGGTGCGACAGTTTCATTCAGGATAATTTTTATTTTTAAATATAACATGAACCATTGGCATTTTTTCTAACATTCACTCAAATCTGAATTATTTAAACTACTTCATATAATTTCCATTTGGCATTTATCTCATATCACCCTCAAATGAGCAGATTTATTTGGACTTCAACCTCAAAAAGCTTGGTAAATATGGCATGGATTTTTAGTAGCTTAACATTGATCTTTTTCTTTCTCAGATTTTAATTTGCCAAGTTTCAATTCCCCTACCCGATGAGGGTATACTCAAATCCGTGTTAAAAAATAATCCCTTTTGGTTTCAAAGTCTATTATTTAATCAAAACAGTAGATAATCATCTTCACCATACCAAAAAAAAATTATTATCACTCATAATGGATTTCTCATATGTATTAGTTTCTACACATATAACATATATAGTATATACAGTCTCAGATATATCATGTCAGATCTGTCACATCTATTAGATAATATATCCAAAATTCAGTTATAATGGAAAAGGAGTTGTGATATTACATCCAGGAACATACAGCAACATAAATATTGTTTGAAGAATGACTTGTGTTTGTCCACCTCCAGACAAAGAATTGACAAATAGAAACCAGTAAATCATAGTTTTATATATGCATAAATCTTTTTCTCAAGTGATACCTTCACTGATGGGGGAAGAGGAAGAGAAAAGGAATTAACTGGGTATTTTAATGTAACAAACAAATTTAAATGCAATTTTTAAAAGGAGTTGTTCGGTAACTTTTTGTCCATATAGCTAAGATCATATATATATATATATATATATATATATATATATATATATATATATATATATATATATATATATATAATACATATATCTATGCATATATGTGCATATATAAAATTATTATTTAAAAATTCAATTATAATGTAAACGACATGCTCAGAGATCAGTATATAAATATACACATATACATATGTATATATAAATATACATATTTTAACATATGTTAAACATAACATAACATTTCCTGGGTTATCTACTAAAATTGTGTGTGTGTGTGTGTAACCTGGCAAGCCTACTTATGAAGTAGTATATTATCATACATTTGTGTTTATTTAAAGGAAAATTGACTTATGCAAATTAAATGGAAAGGTACTCTCAAGGATAGTGACCTGGACTTTCCTCCTGATGATGGTTTGATCACGACCTCTTTCTTCAAGGAGATAATGAGGCCCTTTCCTCCAGATAAATGTTAAGACTAATATTAAGGGCTGTTTAGATTTGTACAATCTCAGCCCCTGCAACTGTTTTCTCTCATCTATATGGCAACTAGAGACCCATGAATGAAGGTGAATGTAGATATGTGATGGGGCTACACCCTGTCCTCTTTTTCTTTGCATCTATTGGAATAGATTTATGCTTGACCTCTTATCTCTAGAGTATAGTCACTGGGTCACTTTTCTGCTAGTAGTTCAGTTCCTGGGCTTCTTCATGTTGAGAAAAAGCAGGCAGCTTGCTAAGACAGAAGAAAACCATCGAGACAGCCCCTGGCATACAGTAAAATGAGGACAGGATCACCACTTTGTAGCTAGTGGAGCAAAACTGACCTCAAGACTCTGATTCGCTCAGTTTATTTTTAGAAGCAATGTCAGCCTAGAGCACTTTGAGGGTTGGATGTTATTTCTAGAATGAGAAATTGCATTATTCATCTTAGAAACAGAATTTGAATCTTTTAGATGGATTTTTTTAAGGTTTCTCAGAAGCCTGAATCTTTATGCAGTAAACAAGTCCTTCTGGGATTTTATGCCTTCCCACTGCTTGCTCTTGACTGCACTAATGACTAAATGAATACAGTTCCTAAACAAGAATATGTTTGACTGGAGAAAGGAAAAATTGAAGTAGGCTTAATATAGCTCACCTGCCCCATCAGATGTGTAGAAGAACTCAGAGTACTCCTATACTTGCCAGTAACCTACCTCTTCTACTTTACCAGATTCCAGGGTATAGGCACACACAACATTATCTAAAAGAGTGTGTGTGTGTGTGTGTGTGTGTGTGTGTGTGTGTGTATGTGTGTGTGTGTGTGTAACCTGGCCAGCCTACTGATGTTGCTTGTATGCTTGAAAAAAAAAAAGAGTAATTCCTTAACATTTGATCTCCCTGTATGAAAAAGATGCCCTATGTCAGTCAGTCAACAAGTTTTCATTAAGTAGCTACTGTGCTGAGCATTAGGGATATAAGTACCATGTTAAACACCAGGGATACAAAGTAAAAAAAAAAAAACAAAAAATCATCCCTGCCCTCAGGGAGTTCTCAGTCTAGTGGGGGAGAAAATATGCAGACAATTTTGCATGTTCTCTCTCTCTGTCTCTCTTTCTCTCTTTCTCTCTCTCTCTCTCTCTCTCTCTCTCTCTCTCTCTCTCTCTCTCTCTCTCTCTCTCTCTCTCTCTCTCTCCTCTTTTTTTCTTTCTCCTTCTCCCTCTCCCCTCCCTCTCTCTACACATTTATTTATATATACCTGAATTCACATGAATATGCACAGGCAAAAATTCCTGTGTATGAATTACAGATGTGTGTCTGTATTTCAGAGGTAGTCTCAGAAGGAAGGCACCAATTAGCACTGAGGGAACAGGAAAAAAACTTCCTGTAGAAAGTGGGATTTTTGCTGAGACTTGAATGAAACCAAGGAAGCCAGGAAGAAATCCAAAGGTCCCATCCCAGTTTATTTCTCTGAATTTGATTTCCACAGAATGACTGGAATTTGGAGAAATTGTTCCAGAAATGAAATGAAACCTGAACATAGCTGCCAACCTGCAGTGAGAAAGACAGAGCTGTGTGCTTTCCCTCAGGAGAACAGTTTTCCCTCTTTTACAAAGTCACTTTGAAAACATAGTGGCTGAAACCTCTTTTGCTTGCAACTCCTGAGCCTCGTTGGAGGTCTCTGCCCCATTTTTCAGATAGCCAAGAGCAGTGGACTTTCATGAATATCAACTCTGTATAAGTGGAGAGGTGGCAAAAATAGCAAATACATCATAACTCAAAAATGGTTTGCCAACCCCACCGCAACACACACACACACACACACACACACACACACACACACACACACACAAGAGGAATAGGACAGAAAGAAATCATATTTCCCTTGACTTAAGATTTCCAATTAAATATTGTGACTCAAGCATGATAACTTAAAACTTTGTTCTAATACTCAAAATAATTTGTTTTTCAAACTTCCATTTCTTTTCTTTTTTTTTCTATTTTAAAATCTAGTTAGAAATGTGTTACTTTGTCCATCATTCCAATATCCCTCTTATTATCATTATCATAATAGGTAGCAAAAAGCTTAACAAACATTATTTTATTTTATCCTTGTAACAACTATGGGAGAGAACTATTATTCTCACTATTTTATAGATGAAGAAACTGAGTCACATAGAGGGGAAATGACTTTTCCAGGGTCACAAAGATAAAAAGTACCTGAAGATAAATTTGATCTCAGGACTTCCTGACTCTATATCCCACACTCTCACCACTCTATTGCCCAAGCACTTTTCCTTTTCATGTGATTGAAGATCTTTTTGAGTTAAATCTAGGCAATCAGGATATGATTAACTTGGAGAAACTAAGAGTCTTTGTTTCCTTAAGCAAATCAGTATGTGTAGGAAGGTTTGCCTTAGTCACAGAGTATAGTGGACTTTAATCTTTTTTTATGATGCAAGTAAGGGCTCATTAAGGACTTTGTGTGGGTATTTGTGTGTGTGTGTGTGTGTTCCTACACATATACATAAGTGCACATATAGTTTGGTGCCAAAGTTCTACTTTAGATGAAAATTCTTAAATATAAATTTAAATTCTATGGAGAATAAAATTTTGAATAAATTCTTAACTATTCCATTAGAACACTTCTATGTATTAAACCAAGATTATAGACTACAGATTTTAATCATACACAACATTATTGTGATTACATGTTTTAATTATAATTTCATCAAAATAGGGCCAGGTTGAGTAGGGTACTAAATAAGGTGGTAAAGTTACCAGAATTCTTACTGTTGAACATTGGAACATTGACTTTCCAATTGGCTTTTCTCTATTAGCGATAAATTTTCCCATCTTTTCCAATGTATTGAGAAGTCACTTTTGCTTCTCTTAAGTGTTAACTGAAAAATAATGACTGGATTATGAATTATTAATTAATTCAGATTGCTTTACTGCTAAGCCCTGCTGAAAGTAAAAGTCAAAAGAAAAAATATTATTATTAAATGAATTTGGGGGTGAATTGGAAGACCACATAGTCAGCCTTTAGTTATGATGGAAGAGGTATCATGGGGACGTTCTGAACTTCAGAAATCCCAAGCTTCCTGTAGGGATTCCTTACAGAACGGTTATGGAAAACCATGGACCAGATTGAATAGGGATGAATGGGCAATGATATGCTCCACAAAAGACATTGCCCACATTGAAGAACTCAGTTATCCTTGAAACAATGTTGTTAAGAAGACCTGTTTTCCATTTAGAATATGAGCTTTAGCTTTTTATAGACTCTGCACATTTCCTCCCATTTTATATAGTGCTTTGCCTATTGATATATTTACCCAACTAATGACCTGTGAGTACTCAGGTTATTTATTATTTTAATAATTTTCCCAAATAAATAAGCCTGGGACACATAGAATAGTTAAAGCAGGAATGTGGTCCAGGAAGAAGGCAATGACCTGGCCTTCTTTTAGCATATGTGATTTCTCAGATCCATTTGCCAAGACCCAAAGATTTTGGGTTACCTTCAAAGAAAACAACATCTTGGTACTTCTAATACACATAACTCTATAGGTGTTTCTTTTATAGGAATTTGAGGGTACAGATGCATCAAAAGAGGTTAAAGGAAGGTTCTAATTATTGTTTAACTCTGAAGCAAAGAGTTGTACAGGGAGTCAAAATGCAATTCAGCTCCAGTTTCAAAGGCAAACTGCTGGTAACAGGCTCACATCTACTAAGTCAGCTGGCTGTTTTATATTCCAAAGAGTTTAGTTATTAGAAGCAAAGTTTCTCTATCTTGATAGGAAAGTCATTTAGTTCTCAGACTCAGGGAACTAATAGGTTCTCCTTACAAAAATAATAATAGCAATAACTGACATTTATATAATGCCTACTATTTACATGGCATTGTGCTAGTCACCTGGAAATTGCTATCTCATTTCATCTTCTCAACCATCATTTACATTCACATTTCTTTGCCCAGTTTTTCTTCTTCCTGTTTTATTTTATTTTAAATTTCATTTTTATAAATAAACCTTACCTTCCATTTAAGAGTCAATACTGTGTATGGTTCCAAGACAGAAGAGCAGTAAGGGTTAGGCAGTGGAGATTAAGTGACTTACCCAGGGTCCCCAGGTAGGAAGTGTCTGAGGCAATTTGAGCCTCTCATCTCCAGGCCTGACTTTCAATCCATTGAGCCACCTACCTGCCCCCTGAGTTTCAAAATTCTTTTTGAGCTTACCACCAATTTACATTTTTCTTTATGGCTTTGCATGTGGTTACTGTTGTCCTCTTCTGTGTTTGTGGTTTTAAAAACATTATCAATTTAATTTTTAATTTTTCCATATTTATTATTTTTCAAATGAAAATATGCCAAGTAGATATAATATCTTTATTCTTGTCATCTGGTATTACTTAATGAGAAATTGAATAGAAGCTAGAAAAACACTTACCTGGATAAACCTCTGAAGAAGGAATAGTATGACTCACAATCCGAAAAGTTCTGCTAGGAGAAGGAAAAGGTTAAAGAAGTAGGAAGTATATTAAGCTACTTTTTTTCACAGTGTTGCCTAGGTGGTATCGATGATTTTTAAATAAAATTGTATATTTTAATGTAGTTATATATAAAAATGAATATGTATTCGGGATAGAAAATACAGACAGACAGTAAGCTAATTTTATATTTGAAAAGGAAGAGGAGAGCAAATTGTTCTTTCAAGAAGTTATCTTTTATCTTTTTTTAATACATTGATACAATATTTAATATATTTTTCTGATTGATTTTTTATCTCTGTTATTATAGTAATTTTCTATGGTCAGGTTTTTTTTCTGTTTTTGTTATTGCTATTTGTTCATTTTTACAGTCTATTTCTTGTCTTTTCATCTTGTTTTTAAGTTGAGCTATACTCTTGGACTAGAGCAGGCACTGCCTTAAGCTTCAGGTTTTTGGTATTGCTGTTCCCAGTGTTAATTCTGGAGACCTTTATTTTTCAGTTTTTTTTCAACCATAAAAACTCTTTTCTACCCTAGAGCTATGACCAAAGTCCTCTATTCCTGCAGCAGTGAGTTCTGATATTCTAGTATACATTTTCACCCTGAGACTATGACCCAGGACCGTGACCTAGATCCCTAGAGAGGAAATGCAACATAATTGTACAGCTAGTGCCAATAAGGATCCAAATAATTTCCTTCTGATCTCCTTATAATCTGTGGGCTAAGAGCTCCAGAAGGCACCACCACTGATTCAAGGACCTGTTTTTCTAGCCCCTTTGCAATTTTTCATTAATGACAGATGATAAGAATAAAGGTATTATATCTACTTGGCATATTTTAATTTGAAAAATAGTAAATATTCAGGCCTCTGATATCTTTCCAGAATCTAGCCTTTTAGGAGTACTGCCTGTACCAGACTGTGTTCCACTTTCAACCCAGTGAGACTGTTAAGGTTAATTTTAGGATTGAGACTGAATACAATTTTAGTGGTGGCCAGGAACTTAATTCTAAATCCCAATGAAATACTCAAGTCAGGGGGGCAGCTGGGTGGCTCAGTGGATTGATAGCCAGGCCTTGAGATGGGAGGTCCTGGCTTCAAATTTGGCCTTAGACACTTCCCAGCTGTGTGACCCTGGGCAAGTCACTTAACCCCCATTGCCTAGCCCTTACCACTCTTCTGCCTTGGAGCCAATACATAGTATTGGCTCCAAGACAGAAGGTAAGGGGTATAAAAATAAAAAAGAAATGCTCAAGTCCGAATAGAATTTTATGGTGGTTTATTTTCAATAGAAGGAAGAAATTAAGAATGAGGAAGAAAGAGGGAAAAGGGAATTAGATCTACTCCAGCCTAGTTTGAGTCAGGGGGAGTTCAGAGACCTCTCAGCCAAGGGGCCTTCCCAGAAGATTAAATCTAGCTTAGCTTCTAGCTAAGATGAGGGGCCTCTTTGGAGGCTGGTGCCTTCAGAAAGGTCAAGGGAAAGGGAAGTCAGCCTTTTCACTCACCACATGGTCCTAAGGGAAACAGGCTGAGGTCCCACTCTAGAGCTCCAAGTCCTGTTCCACTGCCAAAAACCACAAAAAGTCCCTCTCACAGGAAGTGACGTGAAATATAAAGGCAGTTCTTTAAATCACTTCCTGTGTCTCACATGTACCAATGGTGGCTTAGGATAGTTCAAGGGGTCAGTCAGTTGCCTTTGATTTGTCACTTGCTAATATACTCCTCCCCCACCCTTAATCCTTAAGTGAGGGTGTATACATTCCTGGTTGCTAGAATTCTAAAGACTATGCAGGGTGGAGTAAATCTAAAATTAACAATCCCCCCAATGATGATTGGGAGACTAGTCTCCCCAATTGATCACTAAACATAATCATTTTGTACCTCTAATCTTCTTACTACAGGTGCATACAAAATTTCACCTTCTAAGAGGAAACTACAAGAGATAAGAGGGAAATAGAAGAGAGAGGCAGCAAAACCAATGTTTTGCTGGGCACATTGACAAAAACCAATTAGGGGGCAGTCCCCTTTTGGCATAAGAGTGTACATTCAAAATAAATGTTCAATCAACCTTCAGTTCAATCAACTGCACCCAAAGTTCATTCTGGATCTTCTTGATGTAGTGTAGGTTTTTTCAGGCATCTTTCTGCAAACAGTTCATTCTCTGGATTTTAGGAGTTAGTAAGCTTGTTTCCTTGAAGATCTTTCTCAAACAAAAAATTTTAAATCTTATATTTTTATGAAAATATAATCCCCCCCCCCCCAAAGAGGGTGTTGAAAAACACCCAGTTCAGCTCAGGATGCATGGTTGAGTTCTGGGGGTGTATGAGTCAATTATCAAAAGAAGAGGGAAAAAAATCAAAAACATAAAGACAAAAAAAAATGGAAGAACATTAAATTTTTGGGAGAAAGAAAAAAATTCAAAGTAAGAATCACAATATCAAAAATCTATGTATATAAAATTTTGAGTAAACAAGAATAAATTCATAATAGGTACTTGTGTTAGGGTCCAATAGAAGTAATTTTTTATCCCATAAATCTGTAGGAAAGAATACAGTAATATTTCAAGACAGACCTTTCATCTTGACCTTCTAAATTGTCTTGGGCAGGAAAATTGTTTCTCTCTCTCTGTTTTTTTTTTTTATTCTGCTGCTTCAGAATTCATTTTGAGAAGTTATCTTAAAGTTTTGTTTTGTTTTTTTTTAAGGGAAATTTTTAGAAGAACTCAGGCAAGTCCTGCTTTTACTCTGCCATCTTAGCTGTGTCCCTAGGTGCTATTATTATCTTTATTTTTTAAATGAAGAAACTGAGTCAAATAAAGGTTAAGTGACTTGCTTTGGATTACATAGCTAGTAAGTGTCAGAGCCCAGATTTGGACTCAGGTCTTCTGACTCTAGGCAATGTATGTTAGTTGCCAGAGAAAAGGTTGTTGAGAATTTTTCCCTGATGCTATGTATGGAAGTGGCCTCTCTCCTTTACTAAAACAACTGAAACTTACACCTGTATAACTTTCTCAGGGGTCCTACATGCCAGGGAGGAGGATGAGCCAGGTGTTACATATATAGTGTTCAGTGTGTCACTTTTGCATTTTTAAATTGAGAAATATTAAACAATGGTGGGAGTAAGGAATGAGAGAAATTGCTTAAGCTAGCACAAATGTCAGTATGCATTGAATGCAGTCTACTATACCTATCACCTTGATTTCCTGAATGATTATAGGCAAATTTCATCTGCCACTTTTGGACTTCAGAGGGTTCTTTTTCCTATTAACCTTGGTTAATTCACTTTGGGATCTAATTGCCTCCTAGGGCAATTATGAAGATTAATTAAGCAATGTCAGTAAAGAGCTCTGAGCAGACTAGAGCAAAATGCTCTATAAATCAAAAATTTCATTAAAAAAAGAAAGTTTTGTTTTTTTTAAGAGTTTCTCAACCTGAGAATAACATTTTTCCTACTGCTAATGGGACCTATCCGTATTCAGGCCAAGGGCAAACTTGATGGAGTGGAAGGAACATTAGACTGACAGCCAGGCTCCCTGGGTCCTAGCTACAATTTGGCACAAAATCATTTAAATTCTTGAGGCCTCAGTTTTCTTATTTTAAAAATCAAAGGGTTGGACTGAAGGATCTTGAAGTCCATCACCACTGTAGATTTGATTTAAAATATTTCTTCTAACTTCTATCCATTCACTTCCCTTGGTTTTCTACCACTGTAGCTTTTCAAACATTAGAGAGAATTTTTAAACTGTTATCCAATAAAATAGTAAATAATACATACATGCACACCTCTATGTATAAAGGAGGACAATTCTAATGCTACAATAGATTATTTTGGACTATTTGACTTCATTGGTATAGGGTGCTATTGACGAAGAAGCTTCCTCTACCCATGTCTGTTGGCACATACTTTGTAATTTTTAGCCTTTGAGAGGTGATGAGGATATAATGAAATTAACTGAAATAAATTGAACAGGGTGACACAGCTAATATGGCTCAGAGGTAGGACCTGAAGGTCTCAGAGAACAACTTTTTTGACCACTATAAGTAGATATAATCACAAATAGGTTTCCCGAATATTGGAGCTTTTTTTTTAATTGACATTATTTTATTTGGTCATTTCCGAGCATTATTCAATGGATACAAAGATCATTTTCTCCCCCCTTACCCCCCACCTATCCCATAGCCAACACGCGATTCCACTGGAATCTTGATTTGAACCCATTTCCCTGTTGTTGGTATTTGCATTAGAGTGTTCATTTAGAGTCTCTCCTCAGTCATATCTCCTCCACCCCTGTAGTCAAGCAGTTGCTTTTCCTCAGTGTTTTTACTCCCACAGTTTGTCCTCTGCTTGTGGATAGAGTTTTTTAGATCCCTGCAAATTGTTCAGGATCACTGCATTGCCACTAATGGAGAAGTCCATTACCTTCGATTGTACCACAGTGTATCAGTCTCTGTGTAGGATGTTTTCCTGGTTCTGCTCCTCTTGCTCTGCATCACTTCCTCGAGGTTGTTCCAGTCTCTATTAGAGCTTTTAATAGTTTGGACATTCTATTAAAAGGAAAATCAGATTTTTGAGTTAAATAAGTAATGTTCATATATGTGTATTTATACATACATATATAGATATATTGATATTTATGTATGTATGTGTGAATATCCCCTGGATATGTCTGGAGTATTTAATTGATTTTCAGAAAAGGTTCCTATGGATATTTGAGTATTCAGCAGGGGGTGTGAAGAAAGATGACAGTAAGTTCACCTGCACTACTGGTGGTATTTTATTAGGACTTTTTTCTTCTTCTTCACTCTTGATGTCTGAATAAAATCTTTTCCCTAGTTATTTCAGTTTCCATTGAATTTTATGAGTCTTTGTGTAGGAGCATCCTGTACCCTGTATCATTCATCCTTCTTACATTACTTTAAAGAGATCTACAGCTGGTTTCAAGTGAAAATGTCTTCAGAAAAACTATTTTCAGTTTAATAACGAGAACCTCCACCCACTCTTTTCCCCCTCCTTTCCTCCTAACTGTTTTGAATCTAGGGACTTTTGTCACATTTAGCTAGTTTCTAGTCTGACAGATGCTATGAGATTGCTCACTTTGGACAGAAAGCTCTGTGTGTGTTCTTCTACATTAGATTAGATCTTGTAAGGAGAGGCCTGGAGTTATCTTACTGACTCTAATTCCCAGCTGGCATTTGGACTTTAAGTAAAAAAAAAAAACCAAAAAAACAAAGCCAAACATTTATAGCTTGAAATGAAACTTGTCAAAAGAAATGGAATTATGTTTCTCATTTTCTGGATTCAGTTTGTCTCTCTTCCTGATTGAGAGATATGTCTTAGTATTTCACACTCTTCATTCTTCTTTATGTCTGTCTTTTTCTTTTAGCCTAGAGCAAAAAAAAAAAAAACCAACTGACTATGCAGAATACAATGCTGTAATCAGTAATAATAAATGTACCTAGGTCTTTTAAAAAGTGAAAACAGAATGAAGGGTACTTTCTCTAGGGAAAAAGGGAAAGAGAGAGCAACAGTCATCTACCTAGAAAGAAAACCTTGATTTTTCTTGCCCTCTGGCAATAATTGTCTTTTTACTGTTCTAAAAGTGAAAACTGTTGAGTTGGCTATTTATATTTGCATCAGCTCAGCAAAATTCTCTTCTTTGGTTCATATTATATAACTGACTATGGAGTGAATTTGGGCAGCTTGTGATTTTCAGTAGACATGCAGGTTTGAATAAAACTATGACCTAACCCCAGTGACCTTCTTGGATATTTCAGTCTGAGGGAGCATTTTTCTGTTTAGAGTCCCTTCCCCAAGTGGAACAACATCAACTCAAAGACTATGTAAAAAGAAATGACTATTTAATTAGACACTTGTTTTAAAAAAGAGAGAGAAACAGAAAATGTTTAACTTCACTTTTAAGTAAAAAGAAGAAAAGATTTAAAACCTAATTTAGTTAATATAACAAATTACAAATACAAATTACAAATGGGAATAGTATTTTTTTTCTTTTTATAGTCAGTTAAAAGAGGAAAGAAGGGAAGGGGCAGACGGGGAAAAGAGAAGTGTAGGGAAAGAATTAGACACTTGGAGAAGGAAGAGGAGAAAGAAAAAATGCTGCAGGAGGAAAGAGATGGAGCCAGAAAGGAAGAGAAACAAGCCATTTCTGAGCCTTGTGCATTAATCAGGCTGAACAAAATTTGTCACCTTTACTGTTTCTTTGGGTTGTGATCATCAAAGTAAGTTATATTTGATATCTATACAGGGATTAAAAATAAGGTGGTGGACAGATACAATCCTTGTTCTGGAGGGGTCTTCGCTCTAGACTTAGAATCTTGACATATTTCATGGAATTATGTAATATTTGATTAGGAAGGGACTTTTAGTAATCAACCAGTACAAACCATTTGTTTTAAAGTTAAGGATATTGAGGTCCATTGATTTGCCAAAGGCTACATTTAATTAATTTCAGTGCTGGGCAAGACCACAGGTCTCCCAAGACTGAGTACAATGTTCATTTCACGGGACCACACAACCACCAACTGAGCAGGAACAGTGTTTTAAATTGGGGAAGGATTAAGTCATATGCCTCTTTATACTTCAAGCAGACTGGCCAATTAACCATCTGTGCCTTTAGAGAAACACTCCCACTTCTAGTTGTCTCACTTTAAACACTGATCAGTAGCCTCCTGGGAGAATGTTTACCAATTTATACAACTCTTCTTAATTTAAGATTGTAATGAAACCTTAAATTTCTCATTTAAGTCTATCATAAATAGTGAAAATAGAGTTCTTCTTCCCTCATTCCTTTCCCTCCTCCTGGGACCAGTAGCTTTCCCATTAAGATAAGATTTTTATAGCTTGAACACTGTCACTTTGGTAGAATTTTAGCAAGTCAATAGAATGGAAAAAGCACTAAAATAGGAGTCCAAATATCCTTGCCTTGACCTAGTCACCTAGCTGTGCAACCTTGAACAAGTCTCTAACCTCCCTAGGCTTCGATTTATTCATTTGTATCTCTAGGAAAGGATTTTTAAAATTTATTTTTATTTCATTAAATATTTTCCACCTTATGTAAGAAAAATTAAGAATTATTTTTTAAAAATTGAATTCAAAGGGGCAGCTGGGTTGCTCACTGGATTGAGAGCCAGGACTAGAGATGGGAGGTCCTAGGTTCAAATCTGGCCTCAGACACTTCCCAGCTCTGTGACCCTGGGCAAGTCACTTAACCCCCATTGCCTAGCCCTTACCACTTTTCTGCCTTGGAACCAATACACAATATTGATTCTAAGATGGAAGGTAAGAGTTTAAAAAAAATTGAATTCCAATTTCTCTTCATCCCTCCCCTTTCCCCTCATTCTCATTGAGAAGGCAGGCAATTATATATACATATATATGAGTTTTCATCATGATTCCTTTGGAATTGTTTTGAATCACTGCTTTGATCAGAGCTAAATCTTTTACAGTTGATTATTCTTACAAAATTTCTGTCACTCTGCACACACTGTTCTTTTGCTTTTGCTCACTTTGCATGAGTTCATATAAATCTTCCTAGTTTTCTTTGAAACCATCCTGTTCATCATTTTTATAGCACAATAGTATTCATCACAGTCCTTTACCACAACTTGTTCAGCCATCCTCCAACTGATGGATATCCCCTTAATTTAGAATTCTTTGCCATCACAAAAGGAGGTACTTTTAATATTTTTGTACAAATAGTTTCTTTCCCCTTTTCTTTTTTCTCTTTTCAATATAGACCTAATAGTGGTATTGCTAGGTTAAATGATATGCACGTTTTTATAATCATTTGGGCATAGTTCCAATTTCTTCTTTGGAAAGGTCATTCAACCTAATTCAACCAACATTTCATTTGTGTCCCAGTTTTCCACATCCCCTCTAGCTTTTGCTTATTTACCTTGTTATATCAGTTAATCTGATAGGTGTGCAATGGTGTTCCAGAGTTGTTTTAATTTGCATTGCTCTAATCATGTGATTATTGGTAACCTTAATTTCTTTGTCTAAAAACTGCCTGTTCAAATCATTTTTTATTTTAGCCATTTTTCAGTTGAGAAATGTTTTATTTCATTTTATAAATTTGGCTCAGTTTTCTATAAATTCTATATAATTGAGAAATGAGGGCTTTATCAGAGCAACTTGATACAAAAGTTTTCCCAACATTTCCTGTTTTGGCTTCCTTAGTTTGGTTTGTACAAAAGCTTTTTATTGTGCTATAATCAGAATTATCCATTTTCCTTTCTATAATCCTATTTAATGCTTGTTTGGTTGTGAATTCTTCACTTATCCATAGATCTGACATACATTTTTCCATGCTCTTCTGATCTACTTAAGATATACTTCTTTAAATCTAAAATGATTGTTTTATTCATTTTGACCTTATCTGGTATACATTTTCTTTAAGACTTTTCTTATACCTGCTTTGACCTCAATGTCTTTTGAGTTTGAGTCCTGAGCTTCACTGTCATCATAGTAGTTTTTATGGTGAGGTTCTTTTTAATGTATTTGCTCATTTCCTATCCTTTCTCTTGATTTGAAACTTTATGTTAATAGTGGACTATGTTCCTGACTTTGGTGTATGGCCAGCATAGGGACTCTTTCTTAAGCTTAATGCTTTTTTACACTTCTGTTTTCGAGCTAGGTCTGAGGATTTGGAACTTTTTAGTGCTTTTCGAGTGGTATGACTTAGGAGAAATGTGGACACTGCTCTCTTGATCTGATCTCTAGTTCTCATCTAGGAAGGCCCTGGATCCTTTGGGATTGAGAACAAAATATTTAAAGTATAAAATATGACAATGTAAACAAAACCATTTTCTCAAAAGGAAATTACTATATAGAGATAGACTATTAAGACAAGGTTTCATTGCTTAAGCTTCTTAATGTCAAATGGCCAAATTGATCTTTTTTCCCCTTTAATGATGGATTAGAAATTAAAAAAAAAAATTTACCACTCTTCCATGGTTACCTAATGTATATAGGGGAGTCAAGTTATTCCCAGAAGCTCTTAGATAGTGATATGACAAATGCCTAACTTCTCCTTAGCATCTGAATGCTTCTGTATTTAACAGCACAGTATTTAACAGATTTTTTTCAATATAAAATTTACAGCCTAAACAGGACAGAAGGAAGTGTTACATAACCCTGAATATAATATAGCATTTTATTTGTGCAGAAGTTTTTTTTTTTTACCAAAAAAAATGTAGAAGCAATTGACTTAAGGGTAACCAAGGGAAGAAAAGAAAAAGAAATCTTCAGAACAGTCATTAAAGAGTAATCACAAAATTCTTCAACTATTAATGATAGCAACAATCCCAAATAGGATCCCACCAGAAAAGAAAGTATTTGTGTGTGTGCCTGTGTGGCATAAATGCATACATTGAATGCATATGAAGGCAAAATACAAAGTGCTTAAATGAAAGTATTCAACAGTAATTTTTTAAAAAATTGTCAAGTCAATATCGAATTTTCATATCTCAGAATCATTAATCAAACAAAAAGCCTCATATTTGAAAATTCAAAGTAGCATTTTCATTATCGAAAATAATTTTCATTAATTTTTCTCAAAACTAATATGATCCAAATTCTAAAGATAAGTATTCTTGAATTTTAAAGTGCTATAGATTTAGAAATATTGGGGATCTTTACATTTTGTTTATTAACATTCTTATTTGTGCCTTATTTGGTTTCAAACAATAGCAAACTCTGTTTATCTAAATTAAAGGGGTCAAAGTAGGCAATTAACTCTGGAGTATACTAGAGCCAATACCAACTGGCTAAGGAGAACTGATCATTAAATTTTAATTTGAACATGTATCCCTCACATTTTAGAAAATGCTACAAATGATGGTTTGATTTATTGTTTTATTGATTGCTAAAGTTTAAAAGTGACATAGGAGGGGCTTTAGGTGATTCTGTGGTTAGAGAGCCTGGGGGGAAGTTCCTGGCTTCAAATGTGACCTCAGGTACTTTTGAGCTTTTGTCTACTCCTTACTGTTTTTCTGCCTTGGAATCAGTACTTAGTAGTAATTCTAAGACAGGCAGTAAGGGTTAAAAAAAAAGGATGAAAAAAATGTTAATAATGCAAACTAAATTTAAAATTGGATCATGTGCACATTTTTTTTTTCTTAATGGAGAGAGAAAGAGCTGATTGTTAAACGTTCTGAACACCTTCCTGGTTGTGGCAGGAAATCGGAACCCCAAAGACTTGCATATCCACCAATAGGAAGGAGAGAAAACCACCCTCGAGAAAGAATTAGAGAGGAAAGTGCCTTGATCTTGGGCTAAGACAAGAGCGACACTTTATAAACTTTAGAAATTCAGACATTTTTTAACTTTACATTTCCCCGTCAGCTTCCTAGTTTCTGAATAGCTGGGTCCATCACAAGTCAAAATAGACTGGACCCAATAGGGAAAACATGTTCAAGATTCTGCAAAGAGTCCAGTAGAAAAGTTACAGCAGACCTAAAAGGAACTTCTTGAGAACTCCACAAAAAGAACTACCAAGAGCTATGAATTATCTCCCTTTTTCATGTGAGATCTGAGACAATTTTCCCTTGGATTCTATGTGCACTTATGGAATCATGTCACAAACTTCTGGAGTAATATTAATAGAAACTATACTAACCATATTACTGTTGTAAAACATCCCTCTCTGAGAGCTCCATGTTATCCTGATTCATTAATAACAATTCATTAAGGTAGTCAAAAGCATACCTTTCAGAGCTCTTGAGCTATACATTAAAAAATGGCACTACAGTTGATTAGCCATCAGCATCTACAAGAAGAATGTCAAATAGAAGAAAGAGGCCAAGATTTGTGGTTAAATGACCTGGATTTAAGACCTATCCATAATTTAGTAGCCATTTATCCTACTGCAAACAGTTTAAAAAAAATGAATATTGAATCTGTATCAACACCTGTCTAAATAATGCCTTTTATTTTCATCAGTATTTCCTATAAGCCATGTTAAAATAGATGTATAGTTGTTTCTCTTAAACCTTTTTGATTGTTTCTTTTCTTTCATGATTTTCTAATGGATGCAAATCAATTTAAATGGTGCTTAATGTTCTTCCTTATAAATTGTGGGCAGCCATTCAGGTGGAGCTCCTAACACTTAGTCATTTTGGAGTTGGACCAGTTTTAAAATCCTATAAATCCTAAATCAACTTTTAAAGTAATATTGTATTTAGTTGAGACAAATTATTCTAGATAATAATATTCTAGATAGGGAAAGATGAAACCAATACAGTGTTGATTATAAGACAGAAAGTAAGGGCTTAAAAAAAATCAAAGAAGTCTAGGAAAAAATGTTACATCAGCAAAATTAAGGTCTTGAATTTCCCTAATTCCTTTGTTCTGTTCCCTCTTCCCTGCTTCCATAAATGATTACTTGCTCAACTCTGAAAGTAAACAGTGCAGTTTTAGAAAAGCAAAGTAAAATTTAAAAAATAGTATTTAGTGAAACCATGTCCTACTGATTAAGGAAAAAATAAGTCAAGGAGTTTCAAAATGCCAGATCATTATGTATATTGAAGAATGTAGTGGTTTTAAAAAAAAAATTTGGGAAGTCTTGGTATGGAAAATTCCCTATTCTGTTATAGATTAGACAAATGATTGCTTTGCATTGTTTATAAAGGTCTTTCCAGATTTCTCTGTGTTCTTAATATTTGTTAGTTTTATGCTATTTTATTACAACAATATTTTATGATTTATTTAACCATTCTGCTATTATTGCAATTAAGTTCATTTCTAGTTTGTTTGTTTTTTTAATTATAAATAAAGCTTCTATGAAAATCATAGATTTTGTTTTTTATATTCAGGGTATATTCTCAACTGTTTAATTTTTGTGTCCAAGATGATATGTTCAAAGAATAGTGTGGTGGAGTATCAGAGAATCTGAGATTTAGAACTCCATGAGCAAGTCACTAAACTAACCTGGACATCTATTTCCTCATATGTAAAATGAGGGGGTTGAACTAGATGGCCTGTAAGATCTTTCCCAGCCCTAAATCTATAATTCTAGTGCTGTTTTATCCTTTACTTTGTACTGTCAGATCATTTCAAAAGCTTTTCCAAGTTTGCAATTAGATGGAATCAAACTGAGCCCCAAACTCATTGACTCATAACTCGTCAAAGCTGAAAGGTGCCTTAGAGGCTGCCCACCTTCTCCTATTTCACAAAAGAAAACAATATTAAGGTCATAAAAGGTACTGGAACCCTGTTTTCCTGAGCCAGGTGGTTGAAATTTGACCTCTCTGGGGAAACAGAAACTCTGGCCATTCCTGGTCAGGATGAGTAGCTAGAGAGGAAGTGTCCTGTTTCCATTCTTCTACTTATACCCTGGCCCTCTCCATTACCCTCCCAGCTCTGTTCCTTGATTAGCTGGGCAGAAGAAAGAATAGTGTTGTGAGGCACCAATGAAATAATAGATTTAAAGGAATTTGTGATCCTTACAGCCTTATATAAGTTATTATTATTATTATTATTATTATTATTTATTTTTTACCTACAGTCACCAGACCTCCATTGGTGATGACTTAATTCCCTTAGTCTTCTACTAAAGTCAAGCAGTGTATACTGCTTGACTTTAGTAGAAGTATATATATGGCATGTTGGGGGGGGGGGTGGAGGAATGAAACACACACTAAGTTTAATATACATTTTTAATCCTAAGTCTAGACAGTCAACAAAAGAATAAATCAAGGTCTGATATATAGGAATTATTAATTTCTGAGGTATAAATGGCCATACTGAAAATTTAACAATGGGCAGCCCATGGAATCCTTAGACCTTGTTCCTGGAAGAGTATAAAAATATTTCTGGAGCCCAGTGAAATCCTAGAAGTCACAGGAAAGCCTGACCCTTTCATGGAGGCTCTTGGGCTTTCTTCTTTCCTCATCTAGTCCCAATTGAAATGTCTCAATCATCAGTTTTCCTTATCTTTTGACAACCTGGAGAAAATGGAGCCCTGAAATGTTTGATTTGCCTGAAGTCAATGTGAGATACTTGGATTTGAACTCATCTCCTTTTGACTATAAATCCAACATCCTCTCCTTTCTTCCCCATGGATCTCAATGCTTTACAAATGTGTTTGCAGTATAACTTTGGAAATAATTTGTCTAATCATTTTGAAGGTTTAACCTTTTAGAATTTTAAATGATAAATTGTCGACCTTTTAAGTCAAGCATAATCCATTTATGGGAGAAAAAAAGTTAATAACATTTTTCCTGCTAAAGAAAGCACAATAATCCATAGTTCACAGATTTTTTCTTCCATTCTTCTAAATTATTATTTTATTGACCCTTTTTCTAACAAAAAGGAATATGTATATGAAAGAAAATGGCCATTAGAGGCAAGTTTATAACCTTAAGTGGCTGTAAGAATTACATTGTTTACTTCAAATGAATTATCTGTACTTAATTTTTAGAGAAAATTACTTAGGATTAATAAAATCCCTTAAGCAAACTCCATCTCAGGTTACTATGCAACTATCTATGAAAATAATCTGGCCTAGTGGAAATAATGGTAAACTAGAGACCTCATTCCTCTTCAGGAAACTTGGTTTCCGTTCTGGGTTTTTGGTCTTTAGAGTCCCGGTCTCTGGGTGCTCAATGTTTGGAAGATAGTAAAGTTAGAAGAATCCCAGTGAGACATAACTTCACTACTCCCAATTATAATGGAACAGAAATTGCAGAGCCAACACTTCAAACAACACTCAATAAAGTTAATATAAAATAAGGTAGTTTGTGGAATCTGGGAGTATAGGGTATACATCTTGTTATTTTAACTTATTGGCCCTAGGTACAGTAGGTGTCCACTTAGGTTTTTACATTTAGTTGATTTTTAGGGTTAATTTGAGATGATAACAATGAAAGACAGCCTGGTAGAGTAGATATTCAGCCAGTCTCCTAGTTAAGTCAGACTAGGCTTCAAGGTTGGCCATGGATTGTTCTATCTGAGGCAAATCACTTAACAACTTTGTGTCACTCTGAAAAAAATCTCTAAAATTCTGAATTACAGAGTATTTGTTGGCCTGCATTGGTAATGGGACTTCTCTTTGCCAGGGAATTCACCTACAAGTCTGGAAAACAAACAAAACCCAGCAAAAATAACAGCTAATATTTTATATATCACTTTAAGATTTTAAGGCACTTTGCAGACATCTCATTTTATTCTCACAGCCAGTATGTATGTGTATTGCCTTCACTAAGCAGACTGATTAAATCCTTACTGAGATTAAATTCGCACTGAGTGATGCCATTGTTCTAAATGAGTATTGTCCGTGTGTGTGTATAGTCAGGGTGCCCCAAAAGTCTTAGATTAGTTTTTAGTATGCACCCATGTGTAAAATACTGAGTGTCAGCCAACATTGTCTACATTACCAATGTAAGAATTCGGTCCTTCCACTTCGACTGAATTATAATTGCAACATGCTTAACAGTAGATGCTGAATGTGGTACAATTTTTTCCTGTTTATAACAATTAGAACTACACAGCTCAGAACTAGTGACATAATTATGGTAAAATAGGGGGAAATTGCTCTTCTGAAAGATATATAAAAATGGTGCCACTGAAGAAAGCCCATTGTTCATCCTCTTAGAACAGTGGGCAGTAGAGTGAAAGAATTCCACAGCAATGCCCTCTCAAACAATTATCTCCAGGACATCACAAAACAAGATAAAATACTCCTTACTCTATGAAACTGATTAATGCATGAATAGAACATACTCATAGTTAAAACTGAGCAAATTACTTCAGTTAAAAGAAACAGTGTTTTAACGCTATTTGATGTGCTTTTTATTTCATCTCCTTTTTTTTTAAATAGTGTCCTTAGGCTTTGCTAGAAAACCAAATTTTTGCAACTGTTTGATATGTTATTGATTTTTGTCTTTTTGATCACAAATATTGGTGATGCCTTTATTCTTACTGCTGCCTTGAACAAATTCTCCCAGTCTAGTCCCAGATATTTATTGCCTTGTCAGATCAATCCATAAGCATTTATTAGACACCTAATAAGTGCCAGACTATTAACTAAGCTCTAGGGATACAAGCAAAGGGGAATGACCAGTCATGTTCTTGAGAATTTTATAGTCTCTTGGGCTGGGGAGATAATATAAAAACAAATATATGCCAAGTCTATACTTAATAAATTGGAGATGCTCACTAGAGAAGGCACTAGCATTAAAGAGGATTCAGGAAAGGCTTCTTAAAGAAGGTTATTAGCTAGGTCTTAAAGAAAGCCAGGAAATCTAGGATGTGGAAATGAGGAGGGAGAGTTTTCCAGGCATAATAGACAGCGGAGGTTTTGGAGATGGAGTGTCTTGTGTGAGGAAAAACAAGAGGGCTACTGCCACTGGAGCATATGTGTGTATGTGTAGTGATGGTGGCTGTCAGAGGAAGATGTAAGAAAATTGGAAGGGTATGAGGAGCCAAGTTGTAAAGGACTTAGAATGCCAAGTATAAGATTTTATATTATATTCTGGAGATGATAGTGAGCTACTGGCATTTATTGAATTGTGTGTGTGTTGTGTGTGTGTGTGTGTGTGTGTGTGTGAGAGAGAGAGAGAGAGAGAGAGAGAGAGAGAGACAGACAGACAGACAGACAGACAGACAGACAGACAGACAGACAGACACAGGGAAAGAGAGACAGAGAGAGAGATAGAGACAGAGACAGGGACAGAGACAGAGAGAGAGGGGGGAGAGACAGAGACAGAGACAGAGAGACAGAGACAGAGAGAAACAGAGACAGAGAGATGGGGGGGCAGACAGAGTCATATTTGCATTTTAGGGAAGATTAATTTGACAGCTGAGTGGAGGATAGACTGGAGTGAGGAGAGACTTGTGGCAAAAAGACTTGTGGCCAACCAACTAGTAGTCTATTGCAATAGTCCAGGTAGGAGGTGATGAGAGCCTCTACCAAGAGGGTGGCAGCAAGAGCAAAGGGGACATATATCAGAACTGTTGCAAGGGTAAAATGGATGGAGTTGATGTACAACCTATATCATAATGCCTGCCACCTTGGGCAAGGGGAAATGTTGGGAGGGAAGGAGAGAACATGGATCACAAAATGTCAAAAATGATTATTGAAAATTATACTAACATGTAATATGGGAAAAACTCAATAAAAATTTTTAATGGATGGGACTTGGCAACAACTTGGATATGGAGAATGAGAGAGAATAAGGAGTTGAGTGTTACATGTAGGTGGTGAGCTGGTGGGATGTTAATGCCCTTAAGATTTGGAAGAGAGAGGTAATGAGTTCAGTTTTGGATATATTGAATGGTCTATAGGACATCCAGGTGGAGATGTCTAATATGTAGTTAGAAGTATAGAGGTGAAGAGAGAGAATCAAGAAATCATTAGCATAGAAATGTTTTTTGATTCCATGGGAATTGATGAGATAGACAAGTGAAATGACATCAAAGGAGAATTGAGCGCAAACAGAGCCTTGCAAGGTGTTTCACTTTAGCCAGGCATTAGGTGGATGAAAGAAGATCCAGCAAAATCACTTAATCTCCCTTTGCCTCAGTTTCTTCATTTGTAAAATAGAGATATTGGTGCCTGTCTCTCAGGGTTATTATGAGAATAATATTTCAAGGAATTTTTGGTAAATCTTAAAGCATTATATAAATGTTAGCTATTTTATTATCATATTTATTATATTATTATATTTCTAATTTTTAGAGCTCTTTCTTTAAAAAATTGGGCAAGTAGATTGTACAAGTATTAAATATATATTTTTGAGTGGGTGGGGAAAAGAGCGACAGGCCTCATGGTCTCATTGGTGTAGGGAACTCCTATTAAGGAATTTGTTTTCTTCTATCTTGCCCGCCCCCAGCAGTGCAGGTCATCGATTCTTCTATGATTTAAATTCTCAGTGTGTGGCTCAAAGCCACATAGCCATTATATCTCAAAGGTAGGACTTCATCCCATCTTGAGATAGCTTTAAAACCTAGTGCTTTTGGTACTACGTCACACTGAAATGAGCTATTTTACCCTTACCAGGAAATCAGATCTCTCAAAGAATCATCTGGCTCTACTTTAAAAATGTTTTAAATTTCTTCAAAACTGAATAATATTACAGATATGGCTTTAATTAGCAGCTCTGATTAAACCATGTTCCACCACATTCCCTGCTTTTCTCTCTTAATCTTGGTTCATGTCCTTTCATCCCAGTGTGAAAAAGCCTCAGGTTGAGGTGAAAGTGATACATTGGTTTTGCAAGACACTATCATTGTAATGTTTTGTCCCTCTTTACTAAAACAGAATTCATGAAACAGATCCATTTAGAGTAATTATTTATGCCACAGAAGGTTTTTCACTTCACATAAAAATTTCATAGCAGTCCTCCCTTAGGTAATGAGCTCCTTTTATGGATTTAAAATATGAATTTATCAAAACTCAGTTTATATGCAAGCATTTAAGGAATAAATGTATTAATTGAGTAAGGTTTTAAACTTGGAAATTTATTTCACTTAAAATTATAGTGCCTAAACTAAAAGATAATTTCTGGAAGAAGCCTTTAGTAATATTTACATATGGAGTTCTTGAGCCTGACACTCATTTTGTAACTATGCCAGATTTTCAACCTAATCCTAATTTCAGGTTTGAGTTTGAAATGGCCTCAAAATATTTATGCCATTTATCAGTGAAGAAACAGACATAGGTTGCTCAAGGGGACTGGTAGAGTCAAAATTTGAACTCAAGTCTTTTGAATCCCCCCCCAATATAGTACATATATGTGATCTTATAGCACTTTTGCTATTATTTTCTATAATCTTTAATGCTGAATATTCATCCATCTATCTATGATGTGTATATCCATTAAGTATGTATAAATATATAAATAGCTAGCATGGATAGAAGCTCTTTATTTTAGTCTTCCAAGTTTTCCAAGAGGATCAGATTAGATTTATATGCGCCCTACCCCATCCCACCCCACCCCCCAAATCTACATATACATATATTTATACACATATATATATCTCGACTTAGTAGCATCAAGGCAAAAGCTGCTAGCTTCCCTGATCACTATACTGCAACAGAGCAGGGTTACTCTTGCCACATTGACTCCTCCCCACCATGTACTAATTATACAATAAACTGGCACAGAGAATGAATAACAAATAAACCCATTTATTTGAACAAATACTAAACAGAATTTGGAAACAGTGTATAGACTAGAATATAGTAGGAATACTGAAGGAATGAGATTTTCCCCTGGGAGTGAGATATCTTAGCTCAAATCAAGAGTCAAAGAAGCCCCACTTTCACCCAAAGGGAAATCCCCAAAAGTCTCTTAGGAAAGCAGGCTGGAAACCAAGGACATATTTAGGAATTGTCCTTCCTTTCAGATCTGTAGTTTTCAAAGCCCGTCTCTTTCCATATATCCATATATAGTCAGCCCTAAGCCAATATAGCACCATGCATATCTTCTCCTAAGGAAGAAGAGGGGCTTTCTCATCAGCCTCCCCAGTTGTGTAATCATCAGCATTATATCTCATTCTTTCCACCAATTAGGAGAATCTCATGTAAAATGCTCTACATAAACATATTGGGGTATGCTGGAGTAAGCTCTTTACAGTTTCCCAAACTCAAATTTCAAGGGGAGCATTTAAACTTCAGAAAACAGCAAACACTTCGAAATCAGGTCTTGATTAAGAAATCTTTATTAATAAATAAAATGTTTTGTTTATTATAAGGCTTAAGAAAGTGATAAAGAAAATGTTGATAATACCAATTAAATTTGTGTCCTGTATACATCTTTTTTTTGGTATGCAGAGCCAATTGTTAAATAATTACAAACTCACCCCTGTACACATACATATATAAACATATATATGCATATATGAATGAAAATTGTTTTTCAGATTTTGTCTGTGATCCATCAAAATCCATTTTAATTCCCTATGTTCTAACAATTAATAGTATATTATTTTCTGTGGTAGATTTTATTTTGTCTACTGAAAGTAATAGAAAACTGTGCAAAGCACAAGTTATTTACCCAGGACCTCACCATCAGTAAGGTTTCAAGACAGAACTTGGACACCAGTATTCTTAATTTTAAAGACCAGTTCTTATCCACTCTACCACACTGCCTCTTTTTTATTGTATTTGTGTTTTATAATACTGAGGACTATGCTAAAGAGATTCTGTTACACTATACCATGTATTCTAGATTGACCAACTCTATATTCACCTTAACTATTCAAAAGTCACAATAATCTCATCATCTCACATATTGAGGACCTGAAGCAAAAGGAAAGAGGTGTCTGAGTAAAGTACATAGTTTATTAATGGAAATGCATGCATTTATAATAAGAGTAGACTTCACTTAGCTTCTTTAACTTTGGTGGGATTTTTAGCAATGAGTGGAAGAGTTTTTTATTCACATCATTTCACGATGCCCATACTTAACTACCCTTCTAAAATTACCAATTCATTTCCTCAACTAGTGATTGGAATTGATTAAATTCTTTTGGATTGAAATGGTTTCATATCTTTCACTGAGAAGATCAGGGCTATCCATGATGAGCCCTCAGCTTGCATAATTTTTTAAAGTCTCATTTTCCTTATCTGTAAAATGGAGATCATAATACCAATAGAATATATACTATCTTCAGAGACTCAAATGAGTTAGTGTATGCACAGTGTTTTGCAAAACCTAAAGCACAGTGAAATGTCAGGCTATTTACTCTTCATGATGTTATTCTGTTTCTCTCTCTCTACGCAACCATCTAAAAGTAGTAAATTAGGACTGTTACAGGGCTGCAGGCATTGACAGCAACGGACTATTAGTTGACAATAATAGTGCAGACAGAGAACCTATAGACCCCTGCCAGAACTAAAAACCAATAAATGAACAACATAAAAATAACCTTCTAGGGCCATTTAATGGAAGGTTCAAATAGCCCTACACAATTTTATCACCTTTAAAGGTATCACCGTTATCAGAGACATTGTACAAACTGCTAGAAGAAAGGATAGAGATCATGTAGTCCTTGTCCCTCATTTTATGGATGAAGAAATTGATGCTGAACAAGGGAATGTGATTTTTCTAAGATTTTTATACTAGCTAATGGTGGTATATAAAGTCAAGATGGTGACTAACAAGCAAGAAAAAGCTAATATTCAATAAAAGCTAAGGCACAAAGTTGTACAAGATATTTTAGAAATATTTCCATTAAAGTGGTTACTAATAAAAAGTAACAACATGGTTTGGGTTTTCGTTAGCTATGAACCTCACTTATGAGAAACAATGATATTTTCCAATCAAGCCATATAAATGAAGTGTCAACAAATGTATAACAATGTTCCTATTACTGTAATTCAGTATTATACACTGTGATGGCTTTTTGGTGATAGTTGTTATTTTGTGTAAGAATTAAGTACAGATTATTTCAAGCTACACTTGAATGCACTGACATTTCCTCACTAAAATAGTTAATAAGTGTGGTTACAACATCATGGGATTTAGGGGTAGAAGAGTCCCTAGAATCAGACAAAGCCTCCATTTAGGGGATGACAGAATCAAGACTGGAATAGTGAAGGTACTAGGCTAATAGCAACACTGTGATTTGGATTTCAATCTTCTATCTCTAAGTCTAATATAGTTGTCACTTGACCATAGGGTGAATTTAAGCATCTTAGTGCTTTCGCCTTTCCTTCTCTAGTACTAAACAGAGTGCCCACCACAAAGTAGGCACTTCAGGGCTTGTTGAATTAAGACTATTTAAGAAATATGATTAAATATTATCATTTCAGAAACCATAAATATTGCATCTTAAATATTAATGTGACTATGCTAAGTAATATATACATTTTAAATAAGCATACACAGGAGGGAGCAATGTGATACTTGATATAGCACCATCAAATGAGCAAAGAATTGGATATCAGGACATCAAGGTTCTAATCCACATTCCTCTTAATTAATTACTTATGTAACCTTGGAAAATAAACCATAGCATCATAAAGCCAGAAGATGTTTTGGCATAAAATCTTTTTTTCTTTGATTCACTTGTGTAAATTTGGATACCAGAGCTCAGTCAGAGAATGAACAACAAAAAACTTAAATTTCTCCCTAAATGTGTTGTTCTTTTCTTCTTTATAAGCAAATTCATGTTTTCAATACTTAGAGAAGACTCAGAATTTTCCATCTGTCTTGAAATGTCATCTGCTTTTCTTGGTTTTGAATTTGTGAACATCATACTTCCGCCAGGATCAGCTCATCACCTGAAATTTCATCATCATGGGGACTGATTTATTTTTACTATTCAATACCTCATCAGTACCCTCAGTTGTGTCTCCCCTCTGATTGGAGAGCTAGAAAACAGAGGGATAAATTTCCCAAAGCCTCCCTTACAGAGGGCTTAGGCTTTTTTAACAAACCTCATTTTCCTTTAGTTGCTCTGCTTAGCTTGGACTCCATGAACATCATAACCTCAAGCTGAGGGCTTTCTGGCATTCCCCACTTCACCTCCCCTTGCAACTTCCCTTTGCATATTGTCTTCTCCCTTTAGAATGTAAGCTCCTTCAGAGCAGAGACTGTCTTGTCTTTTATTATTTCTATTTCAAAAGCCTAGCACATAATAAGCACTTTAAAAATGTTTTCTGATGGATATTCCCTCCAGTGTCCCAGATTGCAACCCATCCACACTTTCTAATCCGATATAATTCTCTGCATCTTTTTTATAAATACCCAACACAGCGACCTAGTAGTTACCTCACAGATGTCTCTGCCTTTTGTATTATCTTTCTCCAATTGATCTTTCATATGGCTACCAAAATGATTACTTTAAAACACAGGTATAATTCAGAGATGTTTCAGTTCTGACTGACTCTTTGTAACCTCATTTAGAGTTTTTTGTTGGTTTTTTTTTGGCAAAGATGTTATTTGCCATTTCCTTCTATAGCTTATTTTATAAATAAGGAAACTGAGGCAAACAGAACTGTGTGACTTGCTCAGTCACACCACTGATAAATGCCTGGGGCCAGATTGGAATTCTCATCTTCCTGACTCCATCCCCAGGACTCTATCCACTAAGCCATAGCTGCCCCTTAAAAGCCTCCAGAATGTTTTTATTGCCTGTACTGTAGGATAAAAAAAAAAAAACCCAAACCCCAAACCAAAAAACTCTTTAGTCTGACATTTAAAACTATTTAGAATCTGTCTCCAGCCTACCTTCCTTATTCCATACTTATTCCATACAATTCTACCTCCCACACTGTACATTCCATTTCACCTCGACTGTTAACCTACCATTCCTGAGTCTTTTCTGGTCTCCTCCTACCTTCATGCATTTATGTATACCATAGCGGTGCCTGTGACACACTACCTCTCTGCCTATTCAAACCCTCTCCTTCTAAGTTAGATTCAGATCATGTGCAGTTTTTTAGAAGTTATGAAAGTTTAGAAATATTTCAAAAATATATTTGTTATTTATTATTACCCTCCCTTTTTCAGAGTTTGGAATTCTGAATTCTCTTCCTTCTTGCCCCTCCCTCACACACTGAGAGAACAAACAATGCATTATCAATCATGCATGTCAAATCATGCAAAAATCCTGCCTTTCCTCAAACTCTTGCTTTGTCCTCATCCATCCTTTCCTTTTTCTCTTTAATCTCTAAAAGATGACCTTATTTCTTCCTATGGGAAGAATCTTCTTTTTGTTTTTCTCATCTTTCCTATACTGATCTTTCTTTCTTTTCTCCTTATCCTCAATTAGGAGACTGCTAGGTAGCTCAGTAACTGGAGTGCTGGACCTGGAGTCAGGAAGGTCTGAGACTATTTTCTATATTAATCATGTTGCAAAGAGAAAAACCAGAATAATTAAATGAAAAACTTATGCTTCAATCTGTACTCAGACTTGACCAGTTCTCTCTCTGGAGTGGATATCATTTTTTCATCATGGATCCCTTGGAATTATCTCTTATCATTCTATTGATAAGAGTAGCTAAGTCTTTTACAATTAATCATTGTTACAATATTGCTGTTGCCTTGCACAATATTCTGGTTCTGCTCATTTCACTTTGCATCGGCTTATACTCATCTTCACAGATTGTTTTTTTTTCCTCTGAAACTATCTCCTTTATAATTTCTTTTTTTAATTTTTAATTATTAATATTTATTAATTGATTTTTGCATTTATAACAAGTTTCTATAATATACCCCAATAAACCTTTATTTTTTAACATTATTTTATTTCCTTTATAATTTCTTATAGCACAGTAGTAGTCCATCACAATAAAACCACAACTTGTTCAGTGATTCTCCAGATGATAGACATCCCTTCAGTTTTCAATTCTTTGCTACCATAAAAAAGCTGTTTTAAATATTTTTGTGCTTATAGGTCTTTTTCTTTTTTCTTTGATCTTTTTGGGATACAGACCTAGTAGTAGGATTTCTGGGCCCAAGGAATGTACAATTTTATAGCCTTTTGGATATAGTTCCAAATTGACTTCCAAAATGGTTGGATCAATTCACAACTCCACCTATAGGACATAAGTGCCCCACACTAACATTTATCATTTTCCTTTTCTATCATATTAATCAATCTGATAGATATGAGATGGTAATTCAGAGATGTTTTAATTTGCATTTCTCTAATAAATAGTGATGTAGAACATTTTTTCATATGGCTATAAGTAGCTTAGATTACTTCTGAAAACTGCCTCTTCATGTCCTTTGATCAGCTATCAATTGGGAATGATTCTTATTTTTATAAATTTCACACAGTTCCTGGTATATTTGAGAAAGGAGACTTTTATCAGAGTAACCCCCATTTCCTATTTTTCTTCTAATTTTAGCTGCTTTGAATTTATTATAATAAAAAATTATCCATTTTATTTCCTACAGTCCTTTCTAGTTCTTATTTGCCTTCATTCTTCCCTAATCTATATGAAATTTTGTTTTTAAAGATTTCACTAATATGCCTCACTGAAAGTGATCTTTCCCTTCTCAAAATTTTGTAGAATATTTTATGTTGTTCATCTCACCTCATCATTGCTCTCTGCCCCTCTGATTGAAGGGCAGAGCCATTAATTCCCAAACCTCCATTTAAATAGGGACATCAGCTCAGAATTTTTCTTTATTTCTCACCTGATGCCCTACTCTGAGACTACTGTGCCTTCTCCACCATACCCCCAACATGATGTATCTTCCTCCATCTTCAATTTTAAGCTTCTTTTTTTGTGTATTGTCTTCCCCCATTAAATTGTAAGCCCCTTGAGTAACTGTACTCTTTGGGGGTATCTCCAGTGTTTAGCACAGTGTCTGGCACATGTAGGTGACTAATAAATGTACATTGACTATTGGCTTATGTTATCCACATGTCACATTTACTTGGCTATATACATGCTTTTTTTCCCCTTGATTTGAAAAGTAGTTGAAGCATCCTTCCCATTCCCCTGGATCCAATCCTATTCTTCAACCATCTCTATATGCTTCTATCACAATGAACCCTCTTTTTTTAATAAACTAAGATCTCAAAAAAAAAGTTTTGTAAAGTCAGCGACTACATTTGTTTTTCATCTCTGTGCTTAGGGCAGAAATAGTCTTGCTCAGAGATTTTTGTTATTTTTTAAAAATGTATACTATTCTTGCCTTTTGCCAATTTAGCTATTGAATTTGTTGGACATTATCAAAGTATATGTATATGTACATATATGTATAGATATATTTATCTATATGTATGTATATGTATTTTATTATCATCTGAAATAAAAGCAGAGGGAGTTTTTAAAAGGTAAACCTTTCACATGATACTCCAACAGGTGTCTAATCTTAACTTTGTATTTCCCTGAATTAGCTACCCACACAGTTGATACTTAAGAAAATGTTTGTTGAATGAATGAATGACGTGTTTCTGATAATGTTATGTATTTAATCACCAATCCTCACCTACCTACTCCCTTTCAAAGTGCAGTTATGAACTTTTTGTTTTAATGAGGATTTAAATTACAGCATTTCATTTGGGATGTCAGAATACATCCCAGTGGGCGAATGCAAAATTCCTTATGATTCATAGGAGGTCAACAAGTTAAGTGATTATAATTGAAGGAAAAAGTGGAAGGAAGCTGTGTATCAGTACAAAGGCAGCTTATTGTGCTCCTGTTATAAAACCAAATATTTTATGGGGGTGTAATTCTCTTGTTCTGTTCATCAATGGTCTCTTATTCCATAGTCTTACCTAAAAAAAGTGGACTGCTCATGCTTAAACAAATGCTGGAAATTTGAGGGCAATAAATATTCTCAGCTAAGTGGAACCCATTGCTCTTTCCTGCTCTGAGGTGATACCCTTCTTCTCCTCTATAAAACAGAATGGAGGCTTGAAGGCTAAGCCTTTGAAAGGAGCCTCTCAGAATTCTCTCATCCTCAGAATGACCTGAGTGTGAGACACAGTCCTTAAGAGCTCTTCTTCATGAACATATTACTCCCTGTTAAAATCAAAAGAATCTTACATTAAATCATTCTTACAGATTAGTCCAGAGTATCAGATTAGACCCTTTAATCTCTAGCCTTTTAAGCAGGAGTCCAGGTCGTAGGGATCTTTTTAAATTTTTCTAATGTTTATTCCTTTGTCCTCTGTAGATTATGTTCATTGATTTGATTTCAGGCTCCAGCTCTGCCACTTTAGTAATAGTGTAACTATGGGAAAGTCACTTAACTTTTTAGGCTTCGAGTTTCCTCATCTATAAATGGACAGAATCAGCCTAGATGACTTCTGAGGTCCCTTTGGGCATCCAGAACTATAATTCCATGAACTTTCAAGTAGACTTCAAGAACGATCCTGTTATTGCTGCATAAATTGATGGCACTTTCTTTACCAGAAAACTATTCTATCAGTAAAGATACAATTATTTTAATTCAGCAATACATCTTTGAGGCACAGAAAATTGGATGTCGATAATATATATAAATTCCAATCTACTATGGTGGTTTTCTGCTTTCTTTGAAGAAGCTTCTTGAGTACTAAAAAGCTAAACAAATAAAGTTGTTCTTCTGAAAACCTCTTTACATCTCTTTTTAAGAACAAACAGGAAGCAATTTTGGTAGGTTTAAGATACTGAAAGATAGCATTGCTTCATAGTGGAAAGAGAACTTGTCTCGAAACCAGGATGATTTGAATTTAAATCTTATATCTGTCAATACTGGTTGTGTGACCTTGATATATCTTTTTTTTTTGGTTGTTGTTGTTGTTAAACCTTTACCTTTTGTATTAGAATCAATACTGGCTACAAGGCAGAAGAGCAGTAAGGGCTATTCAACTGGGGTTAGGTATCTTGCCCAGGACATCCAATTAGGAAGTATCTGAGACCAGAACCAAACCCAAATTATCCTCTGAGCCACCTACCTGCCTGACACTTGCTATATCTTTATTCTCTAATATATCTGCCCTTGTTTCCCCAAGTACATCAATAAATAAATAGTGGTCAAACTTTCCAGCCACATTCTATGCCTCTCTTTCCTTATGCTACTCCTTCCTGCTTGAAGAATTTTCCCCATTTTCACCCTTGTCTAAATAAAACTTTTCATTCAAAACCCAAATCATCTCATCTAATTCTTCAGTCTTTTTCCTCATCAAGTGTGACTACTTTTCCCTTTAGACTCCTATCCCATTAACACATATTATCTAAATTATAGATCTAATGTTGATAAAGGACTTAAGAGTTCATCTAATCCAAACCTTTCCATTTATAGATGGGGAAACTGAGACCCAGAAACTTAAACAACTTGCCCAAAATAGCATAAATAGTGTCATCCTCCACCTTCAAAATTCCCTTCCCACTGGACTGTACATGGCACTCAGAATTTGTTCCTTTGTAGTTTTATCTAAAATCTGTTTCTTCAGTTATATTTTAAGCCCTTGCAGGTAGGAATCATTTATTATTTTATGTCATTTTATGTATTTACATAGTACCTACAATTTTCCAGGCACTGTGCTAAGTGCTTTATCTCCTCTTAATATTATCTCATTGGATCCTCACAATAATCCATGTTTTCTATTTCTTTGGATCTCTCATATATAGAACTGGACTCTTAATGTTGTAAATACTTAATACATATCAATAATAATATTAATATAATACTTAATACATATCAATACTAATACTAGTAATACAGCTAGCATTTATATAATGCTTTAAGGTTTTCAAAAAGCATCATATTTCATCTCATTTCATTCTTGCAACAAATGGGTGAGGTACATGCTATTATTATCCCCATTTTACAGACAGGAACACTGAGAAAAATTGCCCAGGATCACATAAATCCTAATTATCTGAGCAGATTTGAACTTTTCTTCTTTAATCCAAGTCCAGCATTCTATTATGTTACTAGCCCTAATTTATTTGTGCAGTTACATACTAGGCAATAGATAGATAGCCTTAAAAACAAATACCTCTGTGGTTGAACTGAAGCCCTGCTTTTCTTCTGTACAAGAAGGATCCTATCTTATCCCATTGGTCTTTAAGTGAGAGGTCATTTCTAATAAGTATCATGTAGCTCGTTTCCACATTTCCCCCTCAGGGTTGGAATGTAGCATTGTGTGATAGGTATGAACCTTCTTCTGGTATGACTGCAATGTTGGGATATGGCAAGCCCTGTAGACACATACGGGAAGTATGCAGTGTTCAAAGTGTTTGGCTTTTAGACACTAATGACAGTTAATCATTGTCTTACGGGCCAGGGGAAGAAAGAACTAAGTTGTTTCTATGCTTTCTGTTTTTCCTACTCTACTGTCAAAGTTTGTCATCTGATAATTATAGATGGCATGGTAAATACTTTTCCTTCTCAGGCTTCTTGCAGGGGAGTCTTAATTTCAGCCGAGTTTCTTCATGTCATTGTGTGGAGCTTATGAAATACAAAGAGAATGAACAAATGAGAAGGGGAAAGGCTATATTTTAGAAATAAGATTGGATAGTGTACTGCCTTAGTACCAAATTACAGTAATCACACTTTTGGAGAAATGCAAGAATAAATAAATGTGAAAGGCATTGTGGCATGTGCTTTTTTGATTTTTTTTTCTCTATGCTTCATTTTCTGTGTGATGTATTCAGTTTTATTGGCTGCCTAAAAGTTGTGAATCTTCTCTGTTCTTTTGCAGATCACCAGAAACTGGAAAGGGAAGCTAGAATCTGTCGTCTTTTAAAGCATCCTAATATTGGTGAGAAGATGCCTTTACCTGTCACATTTTCCTTTTTCAAGTCTAAGTTTGACCACCATTTGCTTTGATGCATCATAGAATGTCTACAAATAAATACAACAGGCAGCCAAAGGGAGTGGGTTATAATGAGGGTAGCCAATTAGATTCTTCAGAGCTTTAGGGTGAACTCTTGGATTTAGGACAAAAAATAATTACCAGTATCAAATGTATTGTTCCTGTGATTGAACAATTAAAATTAAATGTGGTGACATCCTAAATCTTAAAACAAAACAGAGACATGTAAAGAAACAGATTTGATTAAGCAACAAAATAAAGTCAATATTTGGCAATTTTATTCTGTAATAGGATTACATAAAATAAATAATTGGTGTTATATGAGAAAAACAGGTAACATTTATATAGTGTTTTAGGGTTTACAAAAGATTTTAGACATATTTCATTCTCACAATAACAATGAAGTGTCATCTTTAATTTCCCCCTATTTTGCTGATGAAGAAACTGAGGTACAAAAAAGTGAAATTCCTTAGGCAGATTTACACAATTAATTATGTAGTAGCTAAAGAATGGATCTCAGAAAGACCTAAATTCAGATCCCACTTTTGAAATGAACTGTTGGCTAGATGCTGGGCAAGTCACCCGCCTTCTCAGTGTCTCAGACAACTCTAGGACTCAATCTTAGATCAGGTTCTGTTTTGGATAGGTAGATGCAGTTTTTTCACTGGTAGTTCTCTATAACAATGAAATCAGTTCCGGTTAAAAACAAAAACCTTAATATAGTGTGGAAAACATATCATAGACCTTTGCTAATACCCTGGTGAATGATGGCTTTGAAGACTATATCATTGTTCATATGTAGGTTGAGACAAGCCACCAGCAGAGATGGATTAGAGGCAGATCTGAGAATGAATGTAAAACTAATGTTTAACTAATGTTCATTAGGCTTGTATCTCTTCTATGAGATTAGTGTTGTTGTTCAGGCATTTTTTAACCAACTCTCTATGGCCTCATTTGTTGTTTTTGTTTTTTGGTAAAGATATAGGAATGGTTTGCAAGTTCCTTTCTGGCTAATTTTACAGATGATGAAACTGAGGCAAATAGGATTAAATGAGTTGCCCAAGGTTACACACAATTTCAGGGAAGATTTGAACTCAGAAAGATAAGGGCTCCCGACTCCACTTTTAGTACTCTAGTTGCACCAGCTGTCCCACATGGATCACACAATAGCCATTGAAACTGGAATTGATTAGGGATTTCTCCCACCTCCATCTTCCTTCTAGAATCGAATGCCAGCATTGGAGATAATCATCTAGTCTTCTTCCTCAATTCGTTGTCCTCAGGAACGATCTGTGCCTACTTGATGCTCCAAAACTGGTCAGAGGATTCCCACTTTCAGTGGAGGGATGAAAGCTGGATTCCTGGGCATTCCCAGTTTGAATTCCAGATACATTTTTCTACAGGAATAGTTTTCCATGGAGACTCTAGTAGTGTTAGAATGTCACTACATTTCAAGTATAAGAGACAGTGTTGTAAAAATGAGTCTTCAGAATCAGAAAGACCTGAATTCAAGGCTGCTTCTGACACATCCAGGCTATGATCCTGGTTGGATCGCTTAACATCTCAGTACTACAGGCAAATCCCTAAGACTATAAATTTATAGAATACGTGCCAGTTGGACATCGATAGAGGAGGATTCCCTCATTGGGAATTTTCAATACCAGTGAAATCACAAGTGCAATGCAAAAGAATATTTTACTTATTTTGATATCTCAGAATGTCCATAATATCATCTGTATCAATACTCCCTCCACAGATGGAGATCACAAACCCTTCAGACTTTGGGAAATAGTTTGTATGAGCTGAGTACAGAAATACTTTTCACCCAATGACTTGTCTTCTGACAATAGTCCTTTTCTGACAATACAGGCTCCCTCTGTACCACAAATGAGTCACAGGAGTGAGACTTTAGTGGAATTACATTTATCAATAACTCATTTGGAAGGCTGGACCACAAAATGATAGTATTGTTCCTTTGGGAAAATGTAATCCAAATTAGAAACAACTTATTTAACAAATGAACTTCTTGAACACAAGCTGCTTGTAAATGATGAGTTGTAAATTAGTTGTAAAGGCAACTAGATTGGGAATCAGATTTATTTTCTCATTCTAATTATGCTAAAGTAATTAGCTTTGTGACTTTAGGCAAATCACTTAATGTTTCTTTGTAGAATGGAGGAATTGGTCTTGATCATTTCTGAGGTCCAGTCCTGGGATTCATATTATTCTAGCAATAGGAATCTCTGAACCATTTGTTTCAGCAAAAATGTATTAAGCAATTAGGTGAATCAGGTGTTGTCCTAGGTTTTGGGGACACAGTGGTGACCAGAAAAGAAATTCTACTGTTGAGAGACTCCTATATTCTTTCAAAATCTTTAAATATAATGTAATAATATGTAACTGGAGGAAAGTCCTCACATTTAGTGGGAACTGGAGAGGGCGACTGGTGCAGCCAGCATTTAAGTGGGAAATTTTTATTGGTTAGAAAGAAAGTGTAGATGTTTTTGGTGAGAAGAACCTTACTGAAACTAGATATGGGAAGAACTGATATGGCTTTGAAAGGAAGAGGAGATTCAGCAGGAAAACATTAAGATTCCCTTCAGCAGATGAAGAGGTTTCTAGCTTGCTAGAGTAAAGCTATATTTTTTCTATACTATTATCAAAACAACCCATCCATTGAGAATGCTCTGGTAAATAGCTGCCTGGGAGGCAAATATAAATCTCAGATGCAGTTGGGAGTTTGCCCAAGAACAGCCCAAGAACAGAACTATTCATAGACATAGTGGAAAGATGCACCCTGGTGTCTGGGAACCTAAAAGGGTACAGGAAGAGGAGAGAGCTATTGATATTCAGGAAAAAATGAAGTAGTTGGATTAATATTCTTTTCCTTCTTGGTTCCTTCCTGTTGTGCTGATATTTGTAAATGCACCAACCAAACCAGAGCATAAATATTTTTAAAGTGCAAAGAATAAACAAGCGTTTCAGATAAGCCAAGATTTCCATATGGCACCTTCACTCAGACCTTTCCTAAGTCTACAAGTTTAATAAAAGATAATTTGGAATGATATGCATAAGGACATTCACTTTAAAGTCCTACTTTTTAGAGATGAGAATCATTAAAAGACTTAGAATGTAGTGTTGTATAACTACAGAATATCTTTTTCATGTTGTAACATTCTGAGAGAATTTGACATCAGAATTTTTTTTTTAAGTTAAAGGCATTATTTCTTAAGGCATTCTACCTAAGGCTACTATTCTCAGGATTTTCTAGGGAGAAATTATCAGTCATAAACTCATGTGCTTCCTCCAATTACCCAAGTCTTTCTGTTGAAGCTACAAATAAATGGCATAATTAAGTTCACTTATTATCAAGAAAGATTAGATTTTTATTTTAAAATTCCCTTTATTCCTGGCTGATGCAAAGAAGGCAGGAAACACCTGAACTGAGTTTTATGTACTTGTGAAGTTTTTGCTGGGAAAAGAATTGCTTGCCATTTCTCAAAGGCTAACATTTGAGCTCTTGCCTGTTCTGGAGTGAAAATGAATTTGTTTACCTTGAGTGGGTAGCATCCTTTTGGTCTTTCTGTTCTTTCATTAATTTACAAAAATGGATACAAGTTAGTTATCTGTGCATCTCTGGGAGAATCACTTAGCTTTTTGGTATCATTGTGTATTTTTATACCAGTTTCAGAAGATAGTCATTAATAGATGGGCAAGTGATTCTAAAATGTAAAGTTCTATATGGTGGCAAGGTATTAGTGTCATCTTTAATTTGGAAAGTGTCACTAAGTATCTCTGAGAGTTGACAGTCTGGTGGTAATGAAACATAAAAAGGTATGAATGTTATGCAGATGAATCTTTTGGCTAAGTTTCCTTTTCTCATTATTCCAAAGAACAGAATATGCACAGTTAGAAGCCTTGTTTTCTTGGAACTAGATTTAGAAAGGTATTACCTGCCCACTTTTATAAATCATGGCACTTTGTATAGCTTTTAAGAATGATGTTATGGTCTAATCTTTAGTTTCTACTGTTTTAGAATAAGTGAATGCTAGAAAATTCAGTGAAGTGATCAAAGACTATTACAATAGCATCCTCACTCATCTTCCTTTATCCAAGCTCATCCCTCTCAAATTCAACCTCCATGCAGTTGATGAAATGGTATTCTTTTTTTTTTTAGAACTCAGATTGCATGTTAATACTAGTTTAAAAAATTTTTTTTTCTGACATTTTGAAATACATATTCCCTCCCTCCTTTCCACAACTCCTGCTTCCCCTAGATGGCAGGTGATATGACATAAGATATATATACATGTGTGTGTGTGTATGTTATCATATAATACATAATTCCATGGTTATCATGTAAAAGAAGACACATATTCCTTACACTAGAACACAACATTCTTGCAGGAACTAAAGTGAAGAATGGTATGCTTCAATCTGCATTCAGACTCCATCAATTCCTTCTATGGCTTTGGATAGCCTTTTCTATCACTATCACCTTGGAGGTATTCTAGCTCCCCATATTTCTCATACTAGTTAAGTCATTCAAGTTGATCATTGTAGAAATGATATCATTTAAGTACATTTCTGTCCATGTTACTACTCTTGGCCCCCTATTGCTGCTCTGTTTGACATTTAATCACCTCCCTGATTTGGCTCTAACCAGTTATCCCTCTGATTTTATTCTATGGTCCAGGAAAATAGTTTTCTTATTATTCATGTGCAGTATTCCACGTCTTATCTTCATGAACAGAACACCCTTCTCTTTACATCTTCTTTCCTTAGAATACCAAGATTTCTTAAAAATTCAGTTCAGATGTTATCTCCTATTTGAAATCTTTCTTGCTCATCCTCCCTGGGTGTGAGCGCTTTTTTATGTTTCCTGCCCTTTGTACTAATTTATATGTGTAAGATAAACTGTAAGCTTCATGAGAGCAAGGACTATTTAATTTTATTCTAATATATTCAATCTTTATCGCAGGGCCTGACACATAGTAAGTGACATATAATAGTTTGCTGATTGACTGATTTCTGTTTTGGGATGAGAATAATCACCAATAGAGTAGAAATTTCTAACCTTGAAATCCAAGGTTATTATTATCATCATCATCATCATCATTTTTATTATTAATGAAATTATCTGAAAATAAGTGGTCTTTGCTAATGCTAACATTCCATGGAATGTGAATGTGTTTTATCTTTTCCCAATTCTGAAGAAAGTTTTGAAGTCCTCGATGGCAGAAATCTTTTTTTAACTTGAAAAAAAATTTTGAAATTTCAAAAATTAGGGATGACATGATTCAATAAGATATCTTCACAAAGAACTTCTTTATCAGTTTCTCCTTCTAAGTTCTAGAATGCCATAAGGACAATCTTATTTTAAAATTTCAAAACAGTCCATTTCCTTATATTTTCAAATGCAAAATGAGTCTGCCAGAATAAGTGAACAATTTACAAGAATAAATGTATATAAAAGGTAAATTTTGAAGACCATCTAAGTTTTCTAGAAAATGATTCATAAGGATAATTCATTTTATAGGTGAATATTATGTACCATGTTTCATAGGAATTTCATTTGCAATCACATCCACTAATCCTCATATATCTTTCTAAATTTATAAAAAGAACCTGAAATTATTTATTAAAAGTTTTGAGTCAAGTAGCTCATTTAAACTTAATTAATAATAAATTTGATTTTTCATGTCTCAGAGGAGTGTTTAAAAATGAATTTCTAAAATATAAAAATGGTCACTAATGCCTGACAATTGAGTTGTCATTATTTACAATGATAGATATTTAAGCAGAAAGTCCTTTTCTTGATAAATCGACATTTCCTCTCACAGTTTTTTTTTTAAATTTATAGGACTTAAAGGACCAAAACTATTTTTTGTTATGTATAACTGAATTAACATTGTGGAAAGCATTCCATGTGACAAATTTTCAACAAAATTGTAAGCGACTGTGAAAAAAAAGATGACATTTAACTGAAGATGAGCTAGAGATGAGAGAATTTTTCATTAATTTGTTATGTGGGAGAGAATTGATCTGCCAGTATTTCTTCATTTAAAAAAACAAAACAAAAGACAACTCAGTCCCCAGGATCCTGTTAAACATAATGGAACCCTAGAAGAATTAGGCAATGGTAATTCATGATAACTTTGTTCTAACTCTGGTTCTACCAACTATAATGTAGTCTTGGATAAATCACTTAATCACTCTAAATCTTAATTTGCTTCTCTGTAAAAAGGTATAGAGCCTCTTCCAGATCTAAATTTCTGTCAACTTCTATATATTTAGATTAGATGTTCCCTATTACAAAACCCTATGTTATTTTATTTTGTATTCTATAGTAGTAATCTGAATTTGTATTTCAATATATAGTCTTATTTTTAATGGAGCCTAAATCATCCCAAATACATTAAATATGAATAGAGAATATAGATAATATACATGAGTATATGTGTATATGGATATTAAATGCAAATGGATAGACAATATAAAAGCATATGTGTGTATATATCCATATGCATATGCACACTACCATATGTGATTTTAATGCTAGGAGAATCAATTTTTTCTCTAATAATTTCAGAAATAATAGTAAAGATGAATTGATATGCATTTCATCTGAATAACTATGCTATCACCAAGCAGTATAATATGACAATGTTGTATTTACTCAAGTAAAGAAAGATGATTAAGATGAAAATAGTAATTTTCATAAACGAGCAAGAAGAGACATATTCAAAGGATTGTTTCAATAGATACATCAAACTGATTGGGTGAGATTGCATCCTTGCAGCACTCTCTATAGTTTGTGCTAATAGCACTTTTGAGGATCGTACAGCTGTTCCATAGAGATTTTTGTAACTAGTTCACAATGGTTTCCAAACACTCAAGTGGAACCATACTTCCTACAAAGACACGACTAGCTTAACATAAGGAGACCCAAAGGAAGCATCGTTCTGTGTTGATATCCCTAAACTAGATGAGTCAGTAAATAAATCATACAAAATAATTTGCCTATCCTCTTTTCTTCCCTTCCTTCTATTTTTTTTTGGTCCTTCTATTAAAATAGGTAACATTTCAAAAATTGAGTAAGTCCCATCATGCTAATGATATATTCCTCTGTGAAACACAGGCATGTCTTTAAACTCATTCATCTTTCTTGCCTCATGATATTTTCTTCACAGAAACTTTTTTTTGCACTTAAAAGTTCTGAAATCCTTGATTTTTTGTTGTTGTTTCTAACCAGAGGATAATATAGCCTTAAGATATTTTCAGTGTTAGAGTATTAAAGATCAAATATCTTCAGAACAAATGTATCAAAAATATTGGAATATATTTAAAATACTGAAACTCAGTTATTGATGAGGTTATTTTATAATTATTCATGAGGCAGCAAATAGGTGGATCAGTAGATTGAGAGTCTGGGCTTGAGATAGGAGGTCATTGATTCAAATCTGTCCTCAGACACTTCCTAGCTGTGTGATCCTGGGCAAGTCACTTAACCCCCATTGCCCAGCCCTTACCACTCTTCTTCCTTGGAACCAATATACAATATTGATTATAAGAAAGAAGGTAAGGGTTTGGAAAATTATTCATGAGATTAGATGTTGCTGGGTTCATTTTGTAACTAAAGAGATGTATTTGTTATTTGTGTATTGGCTGATTAACCTTCCTGGTTGATCTGTTCTTCAGAGTATCTGATGGAGTCCAAACATCCAAAGGAACTGGGAAGTAGACAAAGTAGTACATCATTTGAGCCATTGAATATGAAAAAGAAAGGGGTCAGTGAAAAGAATAGAGGATATATCACCCATGATGATCTGACTATTCTCTCTCCCCTGGTAGATGGTGGTTGCAAATGGACCACCCATTTGGTTCACCCCACAGAGTTGTTTTTTTTTTGAGAACATTCGCATGTGGGACAGCCAGCCTCTTGGTAGAGAAATAGTTCGTTTTGCCAGACTCTTGATTGAAGACCTATTCAAACTGTGTTTAATAGGAAGCCTTTAGAAAAAATGAGACAATTTTAGTAACATGTGAATATGTTAACTTATTCTGTGGTTCTAGCATAGAGAGGGAAAAGAGGAAATGATGGCCACTCTTTGAACCTTTTTTGACCAACTGATTAGTTCTCTTTCCTTTTGTGCCCATACACTAAATGCAGTAGAAAATGAAATTGTGAAGAAATGGCACTAAAGCAGAAGTGGGAGACCTCTCTTGACTCTGGTTCAGCAGACATTAACCTGCTTTGTGAAATACTCTTAACAGATTTATTTATTCCTCTTTGCTCAGTTTTTGTACAGAAAGTCATAGGCAATGATAAAAGAGTCATTAGAAATCATGTAGGTCAACATCCTTCGTTTTATAGATAAGGAGCTGAGGTCCAGAGAGGACGACTTTTCAAGGTCACACTCAGTAAATGAGCAGAATACCTTAATGGGCCAAGGCCTCATAAAGCTTTGAAAATTTTGGATGGAAGCATTTTCATATTGCATAATTGTTAAATTATCTTGTGTTTATATCTGAAAAGCCTACAGCTATAAAATTGAAAGAAATCATAAAGATAATATAGTCCCAACCCCCAATCTCATTTTACAGAGCAAGAGAATGAGGTCCTGGGAAATTAAGTGACAAGGTCGGAAATCTGGAAGCAGAACTCAATGATTCTAAGCAGATGTTCAGTGCTTTGAATCGTGATCTTGATATTCAGCTAAAGGAGACTTGGGAAAAGAAGATTAAAATACTGCTTTCCAAGTACTAGACAGACTTAGTGTGGTATCTGAGGTTGATTATACTTCATATTAATCAATTTATTCCTTAGATAAGAAAAAAATTCCATTTTAAAGGTTTTGATGTTAATACCTTATAATGAGCACTTTTTATAAATCAGGTATGTTATGAGACAAGAAAAAATTCTGACTTAAAGGTTTGATGGTAATATAATATAATACTTTCATAAATCAAGTATGAGGTATCAAAAGCAATATCTGCATAATTGAGTTTACTGTTATCTGACTTGCTTGGTATATAGATATTATGTTTGGGGGTGAGATTACAATTTAATGCATTAAATGAAACTCTATCTTATCAAGTGTTCTTAGTTTCTAAATATTGATATTTTGCAACATAGATCTGTCTTTTTATATTAGTAATGCAATTAAAAAAATTAACATTACAGTTGCACAATAAAGTGCTGTGGATAGGCAGAAGGATGAAATTTTCCATTTAAAACATGGGCTTTAGACATGCATAATTTATATAATTTTCCTTTACATAGCACTTCTGCAGGAACCATTAATCTTGATTCTCTGCCTCTGGAGTAAGAGGATTTGTTGAAGACAAAGGGTTGCAAATAAAGGGGGAAAAAGTTAGTGTCAAATTAGTCTTGATTGGTGTTCTGAGAATAATATGTTATTTCCACTGAGAAGTTTAAATAAGATCTCTTTGGATGCTGCTAGTGACTTTGAAGGAGCATTTTCTATGGGAGAAAATATTACCCACATTGTGGTAGGAAATAATTGTAAAATTCCATCTTTTTATCCTCTTTACTTAGGATAAAACCCAGGAGTAGCAATGTATATCTATGTCAATAGATAGATAGATAGATGGATGGATGGATGGATGGATGGATGGATAGATAGATAGATAGATAGATAGATAGATAGATAGATAGATAGATAGATAGATGGATAGATGGATGGATGGATGGATAGATAGATAGATAGATAGATAGATAGATAGATAGATAGATAGATAGATGGATAGATGGATGGATGGATAGATAGATAGATAGATAGATAGATAGATAGATAGATAGATAGATGGATGGATGGATGAAGAAAGAGAGAGAGAAAGAGACAGACAGAGATAGAGAGAGAGAGAGAGAGACAGAGAGAGAGAGAGAGAGAGAGAGAGAGAGAGAGAGCCTAATAGGATAAAGCCCAGGAGTAGCAATATATATATCTATATCTATATAGATGGATGGATGGAGAAAGAAAGAAAGAGATAGGGAGACACACACACACACACACACACAGAGAGAGAGAGAGAGAGAGAGAGAGAGAGAGAGAGAGAGAGAGAGAGAGAGAGAAAGAGAACAGATATATGAGTATAAGATATAAGAACAGATGGTTTTTGTTCTAAATTGCTGTAGACAATGTTTATCTGATGGAAAATGGTAATTAACCACTTTAAGTAGCCAAATGCTTGTTTTCTTTCTCATTTTGATTAAATCTCTTCTTGTCTTGATTATTTTTGTTAGAAATGTAAGATTTCTCTCTAGAATTCAGTAATGTCCATATAGCTATAAACTTCTTTTAATAAATGTTAGGAAACCATTAGCAAGATCTTTGATGAAGAAAAAAATTCACTATTATCTACCATTTGCTCCAGATTTCAGCAGTAGGGTGCTAACAAAGCATCCTCATTTATTTTGGCCTTAAAATCATATATAAACACACATTTAAATATATGCATATATTTAAACACACATGCACACACAAGCGTACTTTATGTATATATATGCATATACGTATACGTACCTGTAGGTACCTCTCCAGGATTGTAGCTTATTTACTGGGAAAAGGCAATTTTTTAATAATTAGAATAATAATTAGAAATTATGTAGATGTTCAAAGTACTTGAACATATCTTAATTGGTGAGATCTGATTAAAATAGTCTTATTGATGGCTCTTTTGCGCCAAATGGTTTTTCAACTCCTCAAGGGAAAAGCAATTTCACTCAATATTGACAGTCTCTTTGTTACACAAGAACAATTGAAGTATGTATAAGAAGAAGCTGTTCTTAACATGCTATTTCAGGTACTAATGTTGATGATTTGGAACAAATCTATTTCCTAAAATAGTCTTGATCTATTATAATAATAGTGTATTTATTTGGATGTTTTTTCTCTTAACATTATGTGCCCCATTTACATGGCCATATAGGAGAAGAAAAAATAAATGGCAACCTCTCTTCCAGTCAAAGGCTTTTTTAAATAGGAGCCCTTGGCAGAGAAAAACCAAAATTGGATTGGATTAAGGGAAGAATCAATCCATTTACATTGGTTGGAATGAAGTAAGCAGACAACTGGAGCTGATCAATGGTCTCTCTTCAGCCCTACCCAGCTTCCTCTCATCTTTACCAATTTCCCTTGAAAGTACAAGTAAGGAACTCTATAGCCATGAGGACAAGATTTAAGATTTCCATTAGTAGAAGGATAGGTGAGGAACATTTCCCTACCACTACAGGTTGTATTGTTTTCTTTGCAATTTGGCATTTTAGAGAGTTGCTCAGGGTCTCTAAGTTAATCCCTAAACATTTATTAAGCACTTACTATATTTCTAAGCACTGTACTAAACTCTAGAGGCTGGCAAAAAGCAGCCTCAGCCCTCAAGAGGCAGTGATTTAAGTCATTAAAAGTTTGTCACTAAGTTACCCCCAATTTACTGGGCCAGTTTGGAGAGGCAGTTAGATATTACAGAATGGACAAAGTGCTGGAACTAGAGTTAGGAAACCAAAATTCAAATTCAATAGGACACTTAATAGGTGAATGACTCTGGGCAAGCCACTTAAACTCTATCTGCCTCTGTTTAACTCAGCTATAAATGGGGACAATAATTGCATTTACAGTCCAGCAATGCTTTGAGTATCAAATGAGATAATAATATTTTTAAGTGTTTAGCACAATGGCTGCCAGTTAGTAGGTCCTATATAAATCCTCTTCTTGTTGCTGTTCAATCATTTTCAGTTATGTTTGAATCTCTGTGACCCTATCTGTGGTTTTCTTGCAAAAGAAACTGGAGTGGTTTGCCATTTCCTTCTCCAGCTCATTTTACAGATGAGGAATCTGAGGCAGAGTTAAGGGATTTGCCCAGGGTCAACCAGCTAGTAAATAAATGCCTGAGGCTAGATTTGAACTCAGGAAGATCAATCTTACTGACTTCAGACTCAGCACTCTATCTACTGCACCACCTAGCTACCCATATGAATGCTACCCATTATTTATTATTGCTATTATTCAAAGACCATACCTAAACCCTGGTTTTTCTTGAATTTGAAGCCAGCTTTCTATTCAATATGTGTACAGTTCTCAAAATGTGGTCTAAGACCTCTCAGAGGTTCTACAAAGTCAAAACTATTTTCATAAAAATTCTAAGGCATTCTAATTTTTTAAGGATATTTAATTTTCCCAATTATATGCAATAACAATTTTCAACATACATTCATTCTAATTTCTAATACAGTAAATGTCAACTGATACATAAATGTTCTTGAGGGGGGGTCCTCAATACTTTGTAAGTGTTTAAAGGGGTCCTGAGAGCAAAAATATTTGAGAACTGCTGCAATAACCAAATGAAAATGAATTGCATTTTTGCTATAGAATGAAATTCCTGCCTAAAAAAGGTTCTTGACCTTTCTCCCATTAGATTAAAAAAAAATCACATAGCCTGGAATTATAAACTTGAAAGGAAAAAAAAACCCTAAGCATGGCCACTACCAATCTTCAATCACTTACATATCATCCCTGCCATTCTTGAGAATGGCAAGACAGAAAACACCTTCACCACTTTTTGCTAAGAAAGCAAATTGTTAGAACTGGGTGACATTTAATTTTCTCTCTAGTTCCTGTGTAAAACTCTAATTTAGAATTTGTAATGAGAGTGAAAAACATCACAAAAATTGGTGGTTTGTCCATTGAGGAAGTGAACCAGAACATTGGTAATCACATAATTTACTCTACCTTTCTTCCCTTTTGTTTCTTGTTATAGAGGGCAAATAATAATCAATCAACAGGTATTTATGAAGCCCTTAGTATGTGCCAGATACTGTACTAAGCAGAGAGAAATCACTTAAATAAACACTCTAGATCTAAGTGTTATGTATTTTTCTTATCCTAATGTCCTTGAGAACCTTGGCAAAATTTTGGTAGGATATTTTAAGTGGTTAAATTTGACCTTGATGTAATCAAGGTACTGTCCCCTGTCTACTGATCATGGAGACTCAGAAGCTGAGTCTGCTTTTTAAATAAATTTATTTTTTAATATTCTGTTCTTTTTAAATATTGAGTTTCCAATCATCTCCCTGCCTCCTAGCTACCCACCCCACACCCACTGAGAAAGCAAGTAATATGATATCAATTATACGTATGAAATCAAGTAAAACCTTTCCATATTAGCCATGTTTCAAAAAAAAGAAATAAAATTATATTTCAATTCCCTGTAAAAGTTAATCATTTCTCTTACTGGAGATGAATAGTTTTTTTCTTCTTCCAGCATGAGTCCTCTGGAATTGTCTCACATCATTGTATTGATAAAAGTAGACAAATCTTTTGAGAGTTGAGCATCTTACAACATTGCTGTTATGGTATATCTGGTTATTCTCACTTCATTTTGCATTAGTTAATATAGACCTTATTTTTTTTCTGAAACAAACCCCCTTGTCATTTCTTATAGCACAACTATTCCCCAACAGATGGACATTCTCTCATTTCCTAATTCTTTACCAACAAAAAAAAATATTATATTTTTGTACATACAAGTTCTTTTTCTTTCCCTTTAGTATCTTTGGAGCATAGACTTGCTAGAAATATTTGAACATGTTTTTTAACGTGTCAGAAAATAGGAAAGACAATAAGTCTAAAAGAAAAGAAGAATAGCTAGCTGACATTATTTAATTTGGAGGGGGTGAATATTTTTTAAAGAGGCTGAGTGTATGTCTTATAAACTGAAATCAGGAGCAGATTGTTATAATGGCCATATCTAGAATCAAACAAATGGAAGCCCATGCTTAGTTTTGCTTAATGACCACAATCCAAAAGAACTTAAATAATTGAGCCCATTGAAAGGAGTGTTTAAAAAAGAGGCTTAACTACATTTTTGGTTCTATCTTTTACTGATAATAGCTGACATGTGTATAGCTCTTCAAGATTATCCAGCATGATAACATGATTCAAGGTTCTGCTTTTCCTTTTCTCTCTCCAAAGTAAGGAAGAGAAGGCTTCTTTTAAAACATATCTCTGGTAGACATTTTTTTTTCCTGTACATGAATTAGCACACATTTCCTTGCTCAATACAGCCTTTGCTTTCAAGGAAATGACAATCTTCCTGAGGACACAGAACTTCCAATCAACAAACACATTATGTAAAACCAATTCTCAAATTCTGTAACTGGCAGTGCTCAGGGTCCTAAATTGAACCTAGTCAGGTGTTAGGATGTATGGTGGAAGATGTAAATTCCTGTTGTCAGTCATTTCTATTTAAAGAGACTATCCTTTGAGGTGACTGGCTAATCTCCTCTTAATGACTATCAGATTATTATTGTATTAGTATAACCCACAGAACACACTGAACACACCACCTGTTTTGCTTGCAAGATTAATGACCTATGGGGAAAAATTAAAATTTAAGACATTGTTGGTTAAATTTTGCTTGCTCTACAGCATCCTCTGAGAATTCTGCCACATTACATAAAGACTTTTAACTTCATAAGCTTGTAATTCCTATGCTACAACTCCACTTTCAGTTTTTAGTATTAAAATGCCAGAAGCCAAATTTAAGAATATCTTGAAGGACCAATTGACATAGTGCATTTTAAAAAATCTGAATACTTATTCCAAAGTAAACTCATAATAATTTTTGTGTCGATTGACAAACTTGATCCTTTGAGTTAATATATAATTCTTATATTAGAGACCTGAGCCAAAGCACAAGAGAAAGGGGGAAAAAAAACCTTAATTTTCTTGGAGATGACAATTTATTATACTAGGGAAGGTAGAAATAAATTTTTACATGCAAGATTTTGGAGTTTGGGAGAATTTTCCCCTATTTGTTCTATTCAGAACAAATGATTAGTTTTATTTACAAATCCTTTGAAAGAATTTTACATTGTATAAATACTGCCTCTCTTGAGATGTTTACTCCTCTTCCTCCTTCTCCTCCTCTTCCTCCACTCCTCCTCCTCCTCCTCCTCCTGATGTTTTAAGTGTTCAGATGAGTTAGTGTTGAATATTTGTAACAAAAGGTTATGCTTTCATGTAAACTTACATATTCTGTCTCTATCAAGCTATTTTTCCCAAACACATATCCCATAAGTCATTATTGCATTTCATCCTGCCATAGAGAAATCATGTTCTTTCTGACAAATTAGCAGCACCAGTTCTACTTTCAATATGAAGTGGCAGAATATAAAGGTTACATGCACACTCATTTTTTTAAAAGCTTCAAAAAGGAAGGTGATACCTTTTAAATTACCCTAGTATGTCATCTAAAAAACTAAAGGCTTTCAGGAAATGTGATGAAAAAGGTAATTTTTCTTCATGTTATCTCTTTCCCTGTTCAATCAACTGGATGAATTTTACAAATCCCTACCTGATTTGGAGGATTTATAAAAATTACTTCACTGCACAGAGAAAAGGTAGTGAAATAAAAGTAGGCAGAAAAATTCAAAATCTGTTTATTGTGCTTTTAATAGCTCCCATTATTACTGGACCCCAATGGATGCATGATGTCCCTGAGGTAGGTACCTCTGCCATTGGGCTGATCAGGAGCCATTCTACCTCTCTGTGAGACTCTTGCCCATGCCCTGCCAGGGTAGGCAATAGGGAGAATGTTCTTTTAATCTTTTTTTTCTTTTTCATTATTGAAAAATAAAATGTAATTATAGTGAAATAAAACCAAAAGTTTTCCATTATAAATCATATATTGGATATGACTTCCAATATTATGATATATATAATATAATATGATATACAAATAATTATTATATATGGTGATATAATAACTCTATTCTATGCTGATAGAGTGGCCTGTTTCCTTACTAAGGCTAATGCTTCTACTTGTTCAAGTGATTTCATTCCATCTCATTTCCCTCTAATAAGTATTTATTGAGTGCCTTCTACTTGCCAGGCACTATGCTAAGAACTGGGAATACAACTGATAAAAATAAGGGCAGTCCCTGCCCTTACAATCTAATGGGAGAAGACAACAACACACAAAAAAGCAAGAAAATGGGGGGATGGGGGGGAGCGGACAACACAGGATACTGTTTTGGGCAGTGTCAAGTTCCATTGAATTAAGCAGATACAGGTAGAGTGAACTGAGAATCCAGTTTCTGACATCTAAAAAAGAAGGCTTCAGGAGGCATTTGGTACCCTAACCTCTAGCCTTCCAATCAGAGGGTAGAGGCTGCTTGAGGAAGGTGATGTCAGTAAATAAAAAATAAATACTTGGGGTTTAGATCTGGGAGAGGAGGGAGACCTCATAACTATAGGAATCAAGAAAAGTTTCAGGAAGGGAGAAAGGGAGGAAAGAAACATTTATTAAATAAATACCTGTTTCATGCCAGGCATTGTGATACATGCTTTGTAATTATTAGTCCATTTCATTTCCACAACAACTCAGGGATGTAGGTACTATTGCCATCCCTATTTACATTTGAGGAAACTGAGATTAAGTGACTTATCCAGGGAGGCATAGCTAATAAATCTATTAAGTCCCATTTGAATTCTGACTCCAGGTCCACAGTTAGAACTGAATTTTAAAGGAAATACATATCTGCAAGCCCTTATCACTTCTTGCCAGGGTAATTGTAAGAAGTATTACATGTAGAGATACCCTTTTCTTATCCTGAAGTTCATCCCTGTAACATCCAAAATAATTTCTTCTCTTAAATCCCATTATTTTCCTCCTTTGTATTTCCTTCTCTAAAATCTCTTTCCAGATTTTCTTTTTTTACCTATTTACCCTCATATTATTTTCTTTTTCAGAAAAATGCCATAGAGTCCCCCTTTCTAAACCTTTTTTTCACTCTACTAACTCTCATAGATTTCTTGGTGTTATGTAGATGCCAGTGGGATATGTTTGCTTTTCTTTTATGAGCAGCCAGCCTCCTTTAAAAGGAAATTTGTTTATTCTTTAATCTGGTTTTCCTGTGTAGTTCTTCGGCAATAATTTTCAGCATACTATCCACCGTAAGTTTCTCTACTGCCTTACATGTGGCCTACAACTTTAATTCCTTAGAGATTAACCCACGATTTTAATACAAGTATTTAAAAGGTGGACCTTAGTTTTGGGGAGAAGCTTTAAGATTTTAAAACAAGTGGCAGTAAGCTGAAGTCTATGGACCTCTCCATAACATCTTTAAAACAACTGATTTATTTATTTGTTTGTTTGTTACATTAAAATTCCCAGGTATCTCCCTCCTTCCCTATCTCATACTAGAGAATAAATCATTTGACAAAATGATGTAATTTAAAGCTGTCTTTCTTGTTTCTACTTATTAGTTCTTTCTCTGGAGATGGACATCCATAAACCAAACAATATCTTTTAAATGTATAAAATGCATAGGATTATAAAGGATATGAATTATTTTGAAATGAAGTTCTCAAAATACATGTTGTTTTTTAAAAGCAATTTCATTGACGTCAAGGTAAGAACCCCTGCATTAAAAGAATTGTAATTTCCCAAAGGCAATAATACATTCTGTTTTCTTCTTCCTTTTCCCTTCTGGGTTCAGTTAATCATCCATTTACAGTGTTTGTTCAAGATACAGGTAATGATAGATAGTCAGTACTAGCTGTTTATACAATTGCACATAATAGCGTTAACCACTTCTAAATGCCCCCATTTTTGTCATTAAAATAGAATACAGATGCCTGTTGATCTATACAACTTAATTTGCACACAGTCATACTTACTTCACTCTGCCATTTATGTTATCGCCTTTTTGGTAGCATCTTGTAATAAAACATATTATAGAAGTGATATTTCATGGGATGTTTCTAAAAGAAAACTTCCCCTGTCTCTCACCAAAATAAAAATCAAAATAATATTACTTAATCCTTTTATTGTAGAAGAGAACACAAGGAAAATGGCCAGCAATGATCGGGGGTTTTCATAAGAAATATTTTGGGAAATAGAACATCTGCTTTAATAGCCCTTTCACCAGGAACTATAGTTATAGTTCATATATCTTTAATAGGGAACAGAATCTTTGGGAAGCCAAGTTTAATTACTATCTGTGAGCAATGTCTGAAAAGACTGAAAATATAATTGTTATTCTTGAGAGACCATAAACTTGTATGGCTGGAGAAACATTAACTTCAAGGTGAAAGGAGTTAGAGCTTTTGTTTCTGAGACTGAGTTTAACTCTTATCCTGTGGAAAAGTTGTTACAAAGAATTCTTGAGAGGCACTGGCTGCCACCTTGAAAGAGCTGGATTAATGGTAGGGCTGTGTTTCCAGAATTGAAAAGTCAGACATTGTAATTAATGATTAGAGGGGATTCTGATGTGACCTTTCTCCCTTTGCTGCAATTTTGAAATGATTAAATGTCTTTGTATCGATTGGTGCACTGTTTCTAAATTATATATCCTGTAATCATGCTTATTCAAACCTGAACGACTAAGTGGTTTGCTATAAAGAAATGAGTGAAACCTTATAGGGAAAATGGTTTCTTGAGTTTGTTAATAAACAGGAACAGGTTTCAGAGATAATTGATTAATTATATTGTTGAATGTTTCTATTAATTTATGAAGAAATATAAAATCATAACTTTCGTTGCCTTAGAACCCAAGATGAAAATTTTTTAGGTAATGAGTCAAGTGGATGGGTGGGAAGAAGGAACTTGTTATGGTTATCAACTTATGAAATGTACTACACAATCCACACAGCCTCACTTGGAACATGTATCAAAATATTACAGAAACAAAAAAAATAAACAAACCTGAAAATAGTCTCCTACATGGTCAACTGTGTTTGTCATTGTTTCTTCATTTTTTAATGTCCACCATTTACTACTCCAGGCTTCATTATAGCCACAGTCACTTCTCTCTCATCTCTTCAGCCTACTGATTCATTGTGTTAAATAGAAATCATTCTTATCTATTCATCAGGTTTAATTAGGCATCTCTTGATGAGCCTGCTTTTTGTTTCTGTATCATTTAATTAACAATTTATTAAGGATGTTCTGTTTTTAGATATGGGATTGTTGTTAGTTTTAGTCCTGACTGATTCTTCATGACTCTATGTGGGATTTTCTTGGCAAAGATATTCAAGTGGTTTGACATTTCCTTCTCTGGATCATTTATAGATGAAGAAACTGAGGTAAGCAGATTTAAGTGGCTTGTCCAGAGTCCCACAGCCAACAAGTGTCTGAAATAAGATTTGAACTCAGGGAGAGTAGTCTTCCTAACTCCAAGCCTGGCACTCTATCCACTACATCACCTAGGTGTTCAGACAAAGCAAATGGAAAGACAGAAAGTAAAATAAACCCTTCTATCAAGAAAATTACATTCTATCAGTAAAAACATTATGTGCTAATACGTACAAAATAAATGCAAGGGGTTTTAGGAGAGAGTAGAAATGAAGGAAACCTAGTTGCCACAGAAATCAAAAATTTTAAGCAAGAAAAGAAAAAAAATCACTTATTAAGGACCTACTATGAGCCAGTTGCTGTGTGCTAAGTGCTTCATAAATATCTCATGTAATTCTCACAACAACTCTGGAAAGTTGGTGCCATTGTTATCCTTATTTTACAGGTGAGAAAACTGAGGTTAAGTGACTTGTCCAGGATGACACAGATAATAAAAATCTTAGGCCCCATTTGAACTTGAATCTATTTGACTCCAGGCTCAGAGTTTGAGCTGGATTTTAAGGAAAATATATCTGAATTTAATAGAGCTCACTTTAAAATTTTTTTATCATTTAGATTTTTAGCTAATTATGTTATGAAATTATGAAAGTATCTGATTAATTTAGATCTTCCCTAACTAATGTGAATGAATTAATGATGTAACAATTTAAAACAATATGGTATAGTGAAATGAGCCCTGGTTCTAGCACTTAGGACAGCCTAGGGCTCTTGGCTAGTCTCTGACATTTACTAGCTGGGTGACCATGGTCAGTCCACACAGGCTCTCTGAGCAGCAGTATCCTCATTTATAAAATGATGTAGGTAAAAATAGAATAGACTTACTTTACATGGTAAATGGATAATGGGATAATATATAGAAAGCACACTGTAAAAATTAAAATATTATTTAAACAGCATCTTATTAGATGTGGGTTAATATCTCTTGGGTGCTTGTGGGAAGTAAATGAAAAAAAATATTTGTAAAGAGCACTTAGTACAGTGCCTGGTACATAATAGGCATTACAGAAATGCTTGCAGTTGTCCTCTCTGACATTATTAGCATTGTAGAATTCCAGTTATTATTTGATTCTATCATTAGACTATTAGCTGCTTGAGGAGAGTCATGTCTATAGAATGCAGCCCAGGCTATATCTGAACTCCTGTGTCATCACAGACTCATCCTTCAGGTACTGATGAATAGATTCTCTCTTCTGAGCCTTGTTTATCCAAGCACAATGACAGTATGTAAAATTCATTCAGTTCACAAGGAAGGGTGGTCCAGGCAATGCCAACCTCCTCTCCTCTCCTTCTTTTACCAGGCTCATTACACTGAAAAGCCACATGAGAGAATGCTCCCTCCTAGAGAGAGCTAGAACCAAGTCCTCTCTTCAGTGAAGTCCCTAAGGCTTCTCTTCTGTGGCAATAAACCAGTATTTCCTACCAGCAGTGGGTACAAACAATCCTTAATTTTCCAAAAGCAATAACCTTTTCTTTTCCTTAAGTGTTTTCCTTATGGGATCCCAGCTTCTCTGTGTCTAGATAGACACTGCAAAGAAAAGTCTAGTTAGTTCCTTTTTAAAAATTGATTTATTTTCTTAACTTAAACACCAATAAGTAATATTTAAGCAGATTTAAACAGATATAATTATAAGGTATATGAGAGATGTGTATGTGGGGACAGAAATAGTGAGAGCAAGAGAGGGAGTAAGAAAGAGGGAGAGAGGGAGAGGAAGAAAGGGAGAGAGAGAGAGAGAGAGAGAGAGAGAGAGAGAGAGAGAGAGAGAGAGAGAGAGAGAGAGAGAGAGAGAAAGGGAGAGGAAGAGGGAGAGGGGTAAGGGAGAGAGGGAGAGGGGTAAGGGAGAGAGGGAGAGGAAAAAAGGGAGAGAGAGAGAGAGAGAGAGAGAGAGAGAGAGAGAGAGAGAGAGAGAGAGAGAGAGAGAGAGAGAAAGGGAGAGGAAGAGGGAGAGGGGTAAGGGAGAGAGGGAGAGGGGTAAGGGAGAGAGGGAGAGGAAAAAAGGGAGAGAGAGAGAGAAAGAGAGAGAGAGAGAGAGAGAGAGAGAGAGAGAGAGAGAGAGAGAGAGAGAGAGAGAGAGAGAGAGAGAGAGAGAAAGAAAGAGAGAAAGAGAGAAAGGGAGAGGAAGAGGGAGAGGGGTAAGGGAGAGAGGGAGAGGAAGAGAAGAAGAGAGGGAGAAGGAAAGGGAGAGAGAGAGAGAAAGTACCAATTGGCACAATGAAATGCTTATATGAGCCATATTGTTAGTCGAATCTGGTTAATGGCATTCTTGATCCCCTTTTTCTTTGACCTCATGAAATGATTTTTAGATCATAGACCTGGTTTTGAATTGCTCGCCCCATAAGCATACACCTAGATGAATCTGTTAGGCTCTATGCCCATACACAAGCCTAGCCTTCATCAGATTCTGAAGTTCCCTGAACTCCTCCTAGTCAGAATGATCTCTCCTATAGTTCCCAGGACATAGGTTTAGATCTGAAAGGGGCTTGAGAGACCATCTAATCCTCTCCCCACTCTTTGTTTTATAGATGGTATAAACTAAAGCATAGACTGTAAAGGAGAGGGGTAGAATTTGAATCCACATTTTCTGACTCCAAAATCAGTGTTCTTCCCATGCTACCTCTCTGGTTTTGAGAAGTACTTTCTTCCAGTGCATAATAAGCCTGTAAAAACTCAGAAAATATCCTGGAGTGTTCCTGAATATCAAGACCTGAACATGCTGTTTAAGTTGAATATAACCAGGTATCAGTTGGCAGCCCTACTTTTATAATTTTAAAACTGGATGCTGCTTATAACTATGATACATGAGTGGATATTATATATGAAAGTATAAATAGAAACTTACTAAATGACAGCTTTGGAAGGAAAAATCCCCTTTGCTATTTGGAGTAGGTAACAGGTTCTAATTTCAGTAGCAAACCTGTCCTGAGTCACTCTAAGCCTTTTGAAGCCCTTATCATCCCTCATTGCTCCCTTTATAGCTTTAGAGATGGGGAGCTAGACACACACCCTCAAGGATGAGTCTAACAGACTAAAGTGAGGTCATTTCTCATGAGCAGCTGGCAACCTGGCAACCCCTAGACCTGTGATTCCTCCAAATCCCACTGTTCCCATTGAGATATGCAACAAGGAGAGTCATGGAGAGGAGCTCAATTGTCAACTGATTAAAAATTTAAAAATGAAGCATGGCTCCCCTTAACCAGATGCCAAGATGGTAGCCCATAAGGCAGAGCACAGACTAGGAATACTCTCCATAAATGAAGCAATAATGAAAGGGGCATTTCGTGAGAAACCTTTGAAGACATATGAAATGTTGAAGAGTGAAGTGGATAGAACCAGGAATCTATCAGTTGAGCAACAATCATTTATTAAGTGCTTACTATATACCAGTCACTGTGCTGCAAAGAAAAGCAAAAATACAAAAAAAAAGGCAAAAATAAAAAAAAATCCTGCCCTCAGGGAGCTATATTTATATGACATTTAATTTTGTTATTTTCTAATATTCAATAAGTATCTTAAAATCTTATAGCTATATATTTAAAATATATATTCATCATAAGAATTTTTAATAATAATAATGATCTAAAAGCAGACAACTTTGAAAGACTCAGGGCTTTGATCTTGAGTACAATGACCAATCATGATTTTAGAGAACTGAGGCAGAATGGCACTTGCTACTGGACTGAGAGATGATAGATTCAATATGTGGAATAAAACATTTTTTTTTTGGACTTGACCAATGTAGGAACTTGACTATATATATTTATTACCTTGATTTTTTTTTCAATAGGAGTGGTAAGGGAGAGAGAAAATAAATACTTGTTAATTGGGAAAAAATTAAGAAAGGGAGCTTGATTAATGGATACTTCAGAAGTTATGTTCCATGTTAAAATATATTCCAGCATATATTTACGTAACCTTTTCTCCCCAACAAGGCATGATTCTATAGAACATGCTAGAAAGGGAATAGGTATTTAAAATGAGTCCAAATGCTTTATCACTAAGCATCTCCATTGGATGATCATTGGACCAGAATGTTGCCCCCATCCATACTGAAGGTGGGATTTGGACTAGATGACTCTCAAGTTCCCTTCAGGCTCTAAGACTGTAAATCTATGATCTATGTTGAGTTAAAGTATTATATCTGCAAATTCAGAGAAAGATTTTGATGCTCACCCACTATGAAAAAAGAGAAGCAAGGCTGGGAAAGAGATTGGGAAAACTGTAAGCCAATAAGTGAAATGAGTTTCAAAACAAGAAGATGGACTTCACAGATATGATTAAATGTGTTAGTCAATATAAACTGAGGATGAAGATGTCCCTGATGAAGGAGCTGGTTCTCTGTAGTTTTCTCTCTATTTCTCTTCCCAGTAAAGCCAGAGGACCACAACAGTTGCTTCCTAACAGTATCTCCAACATTCAGAGATCTCTGTGGCTTGTTTAGTGAGTCTGCCTAGGTCTCTGACTTTTGTTCCCCAGCATGAGAGCCTGATCTTCCCAGACTCTGGTCCTTTCTGTCTTGCCTAGATATACAATACCTACCTATTCTTCCTGACTTTGTAGGCTTTTCTAAGGTGACTTCTGACCTCACTGACTGACAATATTTCATAGGTCCCCACTCTACAAACCTCCCTCCTATGCAGTTAAACTCATAATCATGCCTCTTCTTCATTTTCCCTGACTTCCCAGAAGGGTAAAATTAATTCTGCATTATTTGACTGTTAAAATTTTAGTATCAATGACTTCAGAGATAAGCAACAAAAAGTTTTCTAAAGTATATAGTTTTCTATCAAGGCTTTTATGATTTTTTCCTTTTAAGTTGGCTTATTTAGTTTATTTTTATTGTATTACTTTAAATTCCTGAGTAGTAGTTACAGAAATAGTTTCCCTGCTAGGCTTTTGATTAGAGATTTTTTTTTAATTTTATGAGTACAGATTTGTTAAAACTATTAATTTTTGTCTTGTTATCCTAATTTTTTTAGTTCTCCCATATCTCTACTCTGCATTTCTTTAAAACCCTAAGTCTCTCAATGAAAAGAATTACCCATTGTAGAGAGCATCTCATAATAAATATTGAATATTATTTTTTCATAGTTTCTCTTACTACCTCCTGACTCAAGGAATCCCAGAATCAAATATAAAATCTTCTGTTTGGCATTTAGAGCCCATTGTAATCAGTCCCTCTATCCCCAAACCCCAACCTTTATTTTTTTTATACCTTCTATCTACCATGTACTTTGTGACCCAATAACACTGGCTTCATTTCTATTGCTTCCAAAAGGCACTCCATCTTTAGACAGTAGGCATCTCTGTTGGCTTTCCCCTGTGGCAGGATGCTTTCCCTTCTCATCACAGGCTCCTAGCTCTCTGGCTTTTTTCAAATCCTAACCTTCTATAGGAAACCTTTCCTGTTAACCTCTTGATTCTCATATTTTTCTTCTGTTAGATACTTCCATTTTAGATTATAAATAAATGTTCCTATTCCTTTGCATGTTGTCTCTTTATTTAGACTGAGCTCATCGATAGCAGAGACTTGTCTTTTGGCTTTCTTAGCATCCTCAGTGCTTAGCATCTGGCATGTAGTAGGTGATTAATAGGTATCTTTTGCCTGCTAATTTACTACTTTTAGTGGTAGTATAATGGCACCCTGGATAGTATGCTACATTTGAAGACAGAAAGATCTGAATTCATATCTCTCTCACACACTTATTGGCTATGTAGCACTGGACAAGTCACTTAACCTTGGTCTGGTATCTATAAAACAGTGATAATTGTAACACCTATCTCCCAATGTTGTTGTGAGGATCACCTTAGATGATATACCTTATTTGATATGTATACTCAGATTTCTATATGTAAAAAAAAAAACAAACAACCCTTTAAAAGCATTATGTAAATTAAGCTATTATGATCATTCTTACAGATATTATTTGAGACAAATGTTGTCATTTTTGGCATTTCACTTCCATTGCCAGAAATCTACGCAAAAATATATTAATATTTTACTTTTTACTTTTATATTTCAAGAATCCATGATGCATTATGACTCCTCTGTGGCATGAGATAATCTTCATGACTTGCTGTGGACAAAAACAAATTTGTTATACAGAAGCCACCTTTCTGTTTCTCAGTGTCTTTGAAATGAGATAGGCTGATCATTTTTGCAATTTCGCAATAACATCTGTCATAAGAGTGCCATATACCATGCCATATCCAGCTTGCCCTTTCAGAATTCTGTGCTCCAGTCGTGTACTGTAGCCTTTGGGGTTCTTGGTTTCTCTTTGTCACAAGAATAAGACTCTGGTGGAGGAATTTATTAATAGCCCTAAAAATATAACACATATCAATAGAATGATATTCAAATACCTTTCATCAAAAGGTGCTCAATCATCAAATCATAGCTTCAAGGCTTGAAAGAATTAGTCATCTGAGTCGAAAAAGTGCAAAGAAAAATAAAACCTAGGAAATTAGAATAATCTCTTGAAAGACTTTATATTTAAAAAACTTGCCTAATATCTTCCCATATAACAATGATGGATTATGGTAATGTGAATATTATGAGCATACTATGTTTTTGAAAAGATTGAAATTCATTTTACTTGCTTGTTTTTATATAGCCAACAAAATTACTTCATCTCCAATTGAATTTACTAGTAGCATTCTACTTTCAACTGTTCCCTGGTTCTTCAATTATCTCCCTGTGTCATTAGGGTGATAGAGATTCCTGAATAAAACTAAAAGAAATTTAAGAGACTCAGAGTCTATTGTTTTTCTTTCCCCTATTATCTGTTTCTCATCAGCACCAAGATCCTGAATTCATAGATCTAAAGGAAGAAGGAAAGCTAGTAGAGATCATCTAGTCCAACTCCCCAATTCCATGTAAATGGAGAAAGTGACTTAATCTTAATAACTAGTATATAAATAGAGTCTTAAGGTTTGCAAAGCACTTAACTATTATTTTATCCAGACAACAATCCTAAGAAGTAGATTCTATTCCCATTTTACAAATAAAGAAACTGAGGCAGGCAACTTATTCACTTTCTTCAGGTTATCAATGGCTGAGGAAGACTTTGAACTCAAATCTTTTTGACTCCAGGTCCAGAACACTATTGCCTATGACATCTAGAGTGCCCAAAGCCTCACAGATGGTAGAGTTGGGAATTTGAATCTTCTAAATCCAGTTGCTTTTTTCCTCTGTAACATCCTAAGTCCCAGTCAATGATAATTATCATATTGTATGAGGGCAAAAATTGGAGATTTCTGTTAAATAATTTCTATAATCCCCAGGCAATTTATCTGATTTCAGCCTGTGGCAGTTTACCCCATTCTTTCTAAACTTCAGTCTTAATCACACTACTAGGCAACAATAATAAATTTTAAAATGATCTGCTTCAAAATTAGTTCCAGATATATGTTCACAGATAAAACTTGATATTTGAAATCCTCATTCAGTTAACTATTGTGCCAGTATTTCCATTAGTCTTCTTCTCACAACCTTCATTTTGCCAGTACAAGAACCAGTAACAACATTAACACTAAAAATTAAATATGGACAATGAGAATTCCATTCTCTAAGCTCTGCGTGTGTGTTTGTACCCCTAAATGTGGCAAGAGATGGCCTTGGTGGGAAACACTTCTTGGTTTTCAATTAAAGCAAATTCCATACCAGTGAAAAATGGACTCAGGAAACTTAGCAGAAAGTTGTCTTTACTGTTTCTACTACCAATTACATTAAAATGTTTATAAAAATCCAACTCTTATTTCCAATGTACAAAAGGATCTATGCATGCCTAATTAAATCATTTAAGATAGTTTAAGACTGATTAATAAATTAGTGCCATCAGGTCACTGTTAATCAAGGAAGGAGAGAGCTGCCAGTAACTAGGGGATGTGTATGCATATAGATTTGGTCTTGAAATATTGTACTGAGAACATAAAATATGGGCTGTCTAACATTATATTTCTGCCTTGAAGTTTAAAAGAAGGAACAGAAAGCATACAGAGAGACAGTGATTCCGAAGACTTTTCAGTAGTTTTTTGAGGTCTCTCAGTCAGACTTTCATGGGCAATGCTCTTAACTACTGTCCCTGTTTATCAAGCAGCACCAAAAATACTTTGAAGAAATATCTTCTAAACTACAGAATTGCAAAACAAATGCTCTGTAATTATAATGACCAAGGGTGGCTACAAAGAAGAGAATGAAAAATGAAATTCTCTTTGTTCTCTTCAGAGGGGGACTATGGATGTGCAGGAACATCAGATTCTGCCAGGTTCAGTTGATTTCTTGGGTAATTTTGCTGAATTTCCTTTCTCTTTTATTCTTTGTGTAAAAAAATACTAAATGATTAGTTTGGTAGATATTTTAAAAATGAATTTAAAAAGAATTACTCATCAGTACAGATGGAATAAACACCGCCTTTTTTCTCATTTAATCACAGAAAAATTGGGAATATTATTTTTTTAGCTTTTTCCCCCCAAATTCTCAGACTTCTGTGGAGAGATGGAAACTACTACATGGAGTGTCTCTACTGTAGAGGCAGTGGGAGTAGATGCTTTTGTTTATAACAATGCAAGTGACAATCCTTATAATGGACCAGGATTGCCCACCATTAATTACCAAAGGAAGTTTTAAGTGTTATTTGATTAGAGTTTCTCGCTTAATTACAGAAAAAAATGGGGATATTATTTTTAGCTATTTTTTTTTCCAATTCTCAGAATTCTGTGGAGAGATGGAAACTACTACATGGAGTATCTCTACTCTAGCTGCAGTGGGAGTAGATGTCATTTGATTAAAGTTTGAAAGCTCAGCTTTTAGGAAGAGAGCTTTTAATTTATTTCCAAATAGCAGTAGGAGGAGAAAACTATTCTTGATCCCTGGTGCCTTGTGAAGCAAATTTATTTTATTCTTAACCTTTTTTTCCTCCTTTTTATTTATTAACAATATTTCTTTTATCATACAGTTTAAAAAATCACATATTTTGGGGGCAGCTGGGTATCTCAGTGGATTGAGAGTCAGGCCCAGATATGGGAGGTCCTGAGTTCAGATTTGACCTCAGACACTTCCTAGCTGTGTGACTCTGGCCAAGTCACTTAACCCCCATTGCCTAGCCCTTTCCGCTCTTCTTTTTTGGAACCAATACCCAGTGTTGATTCCAATACGGAAGGTAAGGGTTAAAAAAATAAAAAATCACATATTTTGAAAGGTTAATTCCTATTCGAACCAAATACATGTGGTAACTAGAATATGGTAGCCTTTGAGAGCAAATACTGAAGAAAAGCAAAGAACATAGGAGTGAGTCACTAGATAGCTATTGCCTGTAGAACAGACTATAAGGGAAATTTTATTTTCCTCTTTTTTCCTGTTCCATAAAAGTGCAATGTTTTGAGGTACCTAACCTTCTTAATTATAGTAAAACAATTTTTTTGGACTTTACTCTTATTTCTATACTCTCTTCATTGATCTTATCTGCTCTTATATACTTGAATATATAGAAATGGCTTCTAAATCTATGTATCTAAGTCAGTTTCTCTACTGAATTCCAATGTTACATTGTTTACTGCCTCCTGGAATAGCCTCTTGAATATCCTGTAATTTTCTCAAATTCCATGTGTTCCAGGTAGAATTAATTATATTCTCCTGAAACCTGCCGATGTTCCAAATTTTCCCTGTTTCTTTTTAGGTCACTAGCATTGGTACAATCCATCTTCTGTGGCTCTTCCTTCTCTCTTAGCATCCATATCTAATCACATACCAAGTATATTCCATTCTACCTACTCAAGATCTATTTCTTTTGCCTCTATTTACATGATTGTCACCCAACTTCAGGTCCACGTATCCTTGCCACTCCCTTGATGAAAAACCAACCCTGGCTTTAAAGCTATCCAAAATATGATGTTCATCCATCTTTCCACTTTTACTCAATACTGTTTTCCTGTGCATTGCAGTTCAACCCAATAATCTAATCCAATAAATATTTGTTCAGAACCTACCTTGTGCCAGCCACTGTGCTAAGCACTGGGAATACAATTAATAAAAAGATAGTCCCTGCCTTCAAGGAGTTTACAGTCTAATGGGGGAAGAGGGCACAAAAAAGGAGGCAGGAAGATGGAGGGAGGGACAGCATCAGATACCCTGCAGCAGGACCACTTGTTTCATGGAGTTGAAACCTGATAGAGCAACAGGAGCTGAGAGTTCATTATCTGCTCTCTATTAAGGAAGGTATTGGGAAGTTTTGAAAAATTAAATTTAATATAAAATAATTTCAAATATCATATTTTAAGAGATTTATTAATAATCACTAGAAATAAAGGAATAAAAAGGTAGCAAAATAAAAACCAAGTGCCTATGGTTAATCTACCTGTTCAAAAACCCCACTCCACCACAGTTGCAACAGGAAGCAAAGAGAGTGAGACCAGGAACTGCACCCTATATATCTCCCCCTCTACCTCAGCTGGTAATGATAGGAAGTGAATAGACTCCTGGGAAATGTAGTTTTAGAAGCAGAAGATTTCCAATTATACAGTTTGGTACTCTAACTTTAAACCCTCCAATCAGATGACAGAGGAGGCTGAGACAGGTGGCATCAATCAAAGCTTGAGTTAGCAGCATGGTGGTGAGATTAGAAGTGATGTCCTTAATTTAGTAGTGGCATAGTATTAATTCCAAACCATGAACTTATTACCTCTGGGGGAAGTCATTCCTTATACCTGATTGGGATGTCTTTTGGAAGACATCCTTTTTTGCCCTCAAAGTTCTGCTCAGGTATCACCTCCCATGGGAAGTTTCCTCTTATCCTCCACAATCACCATATCTCTTTCACTTCTAGGTTTATTTATATATACTTTCCTTTTCACTTGTTGTGTCCTAAATGTCCAGTATCTTGAAAATATCAGGTGCTTAGTAAAGATTAATAAAGGAAATGAATTATCTGTTTCTACATACACATAACAGTACTCTTATCATGATTCTAGATAGTCAAGGATTATAAGAAGTTACAATCTAATAAATCATCAGAGGTATGTGACTCTTAATGGACAAAGAAAACAAACATGATAAATAAAAGGGTAGATGCAAGCATTTTGCTCATGATGACTCACATGCAAAATTTGGCATAAAAATATCAAGCTCACATATGAATAAAATGAATAATAAATAAACAGCCTTGATGTTTCATCACTGTTATTATTTTCAATGCAACAGCCTGGATTGAGTCTTCCAATCTCTTGGGGACATCTTCAATGGGAAATTTGTGGAAAGAAAAAGACAAAAATTGTATAGAATGAGAATGTTTGATTTGACTGCAATTCATTAGAAGGAATGCCTACATCAGGGTGACACTAGATCCATTGAAGTATTCCTGTATGGTCACCAGATTGACTGATACATTTTTTAATGTAGCATTTTTATCTATTGTGTAGACTGTAAGCTCCTTAAGGGGACAGACTTCTGCCCCCAATTTTTGTCCTCATTTCCTGAGATCCTTGTATGGAGTAGGCACTTAATGTTTATTGAATTTGCTATGTTGAAAGTGCCACACTTTTTATTCAAACAGATGTCTCTGTTTTGTTGTTTTATGTGCTATATTGCTAGCATCATCTATAAAAGCATAATTTACTACAGTTGTAGTTTTATAATCCCCCATTTTGTAACATAGTTTATTGCTTTTTTATGCCTGGAAGAATCATGTCTCTCTCAGGGCCCTGAGTTTAGGGACAGGTGGTAAAGAGAAGCTACATTTCCATTCTTTGCAGATAGCCTTGGGAAACAGAAGAGCTGTCGAAAACTCTTAAGTCTGCCTATATATTTGTGTATAACATTCCGTTTCTCAAGCCTCTTGTGAATACAGAGGGGCATAGTAGATGGCACTCCAGCTACCAAGCCAAGATGACCTGAGTTACAGTCCTGCCTTGGACATCTGCTGTCAGGGTAACCCTAGAAAAAGTGTTCCAGGCACTTCTCTAAGGAGCCCCTTGACAGTGTTAGAGGCAGTTCTCTCATCAGCAAAATGCCTATACCAGTGAAATCACAAGTTTTGTTCCTTTCTCCATATAGCCTAGGAAAATATATGCTACCACACTGACTATGGGGCTCCCAGGCACTGTTTTATCCTCACAAATCTTACTGAGAAGAAGGACTTCTTTGGAGAACTGCAGAGATGCTATTTCTACCTCAAAGCAGAAACCAGTGTCATAATTTTCAACCAACATGCAAGACATCTAAACCAGAAGAAGCACTAATATCATATGTTCTATCCTAGTTTAGAAGCAGCTGGAGTACAATATTTAGTTCTAGGCACCTAGTTGTAAAGATAATTTTAGGTTTGTGACTTAAAGATCTAGAGTTAATTGGTTGCCAGGGAAAATCCCAAATAAAATACCCAAGGCAGTCTGGAAATTTATGGTAATTTAATTAATATAGAGGGATAGAATTTAAGGAGAAGGAGGGAAGAGGATATAGGATTCTCCTGCCTGTCCTGTGCCAGGGGGAGTTTTAAAATCCCTGCCTCTAGATCTCTGAAGAAGATTAGAGGCTACTAAAGGGATAAAGTTGGAAAAGTAAAGGAGGGAAATTCAGCCAGAAACTCAACACTGAAACGGACAATAGCTTGTAGCCATGCTAAGATGCGAAAAGGCCAGCACTCTGCTCTCAGCTAACTCTCTACCACCAATCAGGAAAAGAGAGTGTTCTGAGAGACGAAAAATCCCAAATATATAGACCTTTCGCGCTTGTGACTCCTCCTCTAAATTTTCACATCTACCAATCACATCAAAGGCTTTCTCCAGGACTGCCCATACTTTTAGTTCTCATCTTCTTTAATTATATGTTTTGAGTTACTTAACACTTCTTTGTTAAATTCACCTTTTGTTAGTTAACTTGACCTTTTTGTGATTAAATTTAACCTCTATAATTACTTAACATCTTTTTGTATTAAGATACTTGACCTTTTTGTGATTAATTTAACCTTTATAGTTAATTAACACCTTTTTTGTATTAAGATCTAAAAAAAGACTTAGCTTAAAGTTCTAGCTTAACTATAAGGTGAGAACTAAGTATCTTCATTGTTCAATCAGGAGATTACAACTTCATCTTCCCCTAAAGTACAGTATAAGTAGGGTGGAGTAATTTTAAAGTTCACATAGTCAAGGCATAGATAATCTGGAATATACCCAGAGGAGGTTGGACCTGAGAGGCCTGGAGAATAGACAGTAAAGAAAGGGGGGGGTTATTCTGAAGAGGAGAAGACATGAAGGGAGAATAATGGCTGGAATAACAATAGTGTTGTCATAATAATAATAAAGAGTAATAATAAAACTAACATTTATATATCATTTTAAAGTTTATAAATTTATCTCATTTGATCTTCATAATAATGCTCAGAGGTGGATACTATTTTAATTACCCCCTTTTTACAAATAAAGAAACTGATGGAGAGAGAAGTAAGTGACTTGACCAAAGATTTACAGCCAGGCAATCAGATCATTTTTAAGTGTCCACTATATTCCAGGCACCATGCTAAACATTGCATATACAAAAAATAATATGATAATAGGAAAGTTTGAAAGCAAGAAGAATTTGTGAGAAAAGATGAGTTCCATTTTGGAAAGGTTGAGTTTAAGATATAAGAATCTGAGGCAGAATTCAAACTTAAGTATTTCTGAACTTAAGTCCAACACTTACTGTTTTAGAAGTGTAGTATTTCGTGTATAAGATAGTTTGATATCAGCAAAAACTTCCTAACCATTCTTAGAGTTGGCCAAAAATGGAATGGAGTGCCTCGAGAGGTGGTGGGTAGTCTTCCTTAAAGGTTTTCAAGCTGAGGCTAGTCAACCTCTTGTGTTAGTAAGTTGTAGAAGAGTCATTGGTCAAGTCCGAATGGTACTGGTACAGAAGATATCTGCAGTCAGTTCCAGTCCTTAATTCTATGGTTTGTGCAATGTATAGGAAGATTTCTCATTCTTTCATTATTTTATAGGTACCTCTATAGCACTTGGGCTACCCTTTTGTACCCAGTGCTCTTGCTATATGTCTAGCCCACCCCCTTATCCTGTCTTATGTTTCCTGGTGGACCTTTTTTATGACCTTCTTCTTCTATAAGCTGTCAGTGATAATGTGCTGCATAGCATATGGCTGTACCTCTCTGTGCCTTTCTGATGCCTTTTGGGCCATCCTCAATTTTTATTCTTTATAGGTCATGGTGTTCAGTGCTTGTAGTTAAGTCCCAAATCTTAGCACACATTTTCTTCTTTCCCAGTAAACTGAATTATCAACTCATTTTTAAAAAGGATGCCAAAATGGAAGACAAATCCTGTTTGGGACATTAATTTTTTTTTGTTTTTTCTTTTTACTGCAGGGATAAAAAACTTTATAGTAGTATTCCCTTCCCATACCAGGGTTCAAAAAACTTTTATACTTGTTTTACGAATCTCTATCCTTCAGTCATAGTAGGATGGTGAGTAATAAATACAGGAGTAATACTAGTGGGATACTTAGCATGGAGTATGTAGTATTAGAAAATCACTTGAACAAGAAGTAATAAGAATCTGAACTAAGGTAGATGGCTATATAGTGGATAGAGAAGGGCATAGATAGATAGGTATGAGGGAAGCTGAAGTGACTAGTTTTGACAACTGATTGGATATGTGGTATTAAAAATGAGGGGCTGAGAATGGCATTGGAGTTAGGAATCTAAGGTGTCAGAAAGAATAGTTGTGGCTTTCACAGATAAAAGGGAAGTTTGGAAAAGAGATGAGTTTGGAGTGGAAGATAATAAGCTTATTTTGTAGCTGTTGAGTTTGAGATGCCTTTGGAACATCTAGTTTGAACTGATAAGTAGGCAACTATGGGCTTGGAGTTCTGAAAGACAATGGGGCTATTTTTCATTAGATCTGTTAGTTATTTTCATAGGGATTATAATTGAACCTGTAGAAAGATGAAGTTCCAGAAAGATACAGCATGGAGAGGGGAGATAAATACTTAGTACAGACCCTTAGGCTATACCCATAGTTAGTGGGCACATAAAGACCCAGCAATGGATGCCAAGAAGTGGCCAGATAAGGAGAACCAAGAGAAAAAAAATCACAAAATCCAAGAGAGAAATGAAAATCAAGTAAAAGAGAGTAGTCAACAGTGTCAAGTGCTGCAGAGCTGTTAAGAAGGAAGAAATTTGAGAAAAGGCTATGTGATAAAGGATTTTAAAAGACAGAAGAGACTTGGGCATGTTTTTAGACATCCTAGAAAGAACCAGAAGATACTTAGAGAATGAACATTCGAAATAGATTACTAGGATAATCTGTTGGAAAATGCAGAACAAAATAAGATTAGTAGGGATGAATGAGGCCAAATGGCACCAAAATACAATAATTTTACAAAATATAAAAAATTTACAATAATTTCTCTATGCATTAATAGTATGTACCATATTACTATATAGTAATTGCTTATTCCTATATAATACCTTATTAAATAATTGGTTTTGAGTGTTTTCAATAACACCCAACTTTGTCATCTCATTTGGAGTTTTCTTGCCAAAGATATTGAAGTGTTTTGCCGTTTTCTTCTCTAGCACATTTTATAGATGAAGAAACTGAGACAAACAGGATTAAGTGACTTGCTCAGGGTCACACAGCTAGTAATTGTCTGAGGACAGATTTGAACTCAGGAAAGTAAGTTGTTTTGACTCTAGGCTATATGCTGTATCCACTCTGCATCCTAACTGCCCCAAATGTTGTTGCATGAACTTTAATAAGTAGGATATTCTCAGTTTATAATGTGATTTTTGTATTGTCTGGAATAAGGGAACAAATTTTACATCCCTGTATTCCACATCAATCAAGCCATATTTGTAATATTCAGTTCTTCATACTTTATCTAAGCAGGGTTATTATCAAACTGGATCACATCCAATGAATTTCTCTTCCCTGAAAAAAAATTGTGTTTGTTAAAATAGGAGGGCTGAACAAGTGGTTTGGTAGGGAGTCCTTTTCATAATCTAACAGAAGCCTAAAATGCTTAGGTTTCTTAGGACTTTGGAGGTATTGTATTCCAGTCACCCATATTTTATAGATTAGGAAGCCATAATGAAAAGGAGACTCAAAAGCTTTTAAGGTTTGCCTTATTATAAAAGAAGGAAGAAAGTAAAGATGTTTAAATTGGAGGAGAAAAAAAGATTAAGGCAAGCAAAATCTGAAGGGATCTGACAGAGAAGAGTTATCCTTACGAGTTGCCACCTACATGAAGGCATGCCAGCCTATCTGAAGAAGCAATGTCCTTGGAGACACTTAGGACAGGCAAATCAAATCACCTTCCCTGTCTCAACCACCACCTCCCTTCATTCGCTAATGGAGATAGCCTGGAACCTTAAACCTGGGAATAGCATCACCAACAAGACTATTGACCCTGATTCTAGCTTAGGTTCCTCAGCCACCACTGAGGGGAGCAATAGCTGGAAGGAAGAGACCCACTTTCCTTGCCACCAGCAATTACTGATTAATGGTCACTATCAGGACTGACAGCATCCTTCTTGCTACCACTCTTGCTTCTAGCTCAGATCCTGCAGTCATAAACTCAGAAAGCAAGCCCTATCGAAATGCCACTTGGTGACTTTTTCTGGGAGTACTGGGACTCTTTCTTCTTCAGCAACCACTGTCACTTATCAGTAAATAAGGAAAATTATCCCCAGGAAATTAAATTCTTGCCACCCAGCCCTTGACATCAAAAATGGATATGATTATCAAGAGAAACATCATTACTATCTGCATTACTGTTGCACCCTGATGACCACATAGTATTTGCATCCAGTTGGCAGTCAAAATCAGTATGTGTTGTCTCTACTGTTAGAATATGAACTCTTTGAGAGCTTTTTTATTTGTATATGTAACGCTTACCCCAATGCTTTGCATACAGTAAGTGCTTAATAGTTTTTTTAATTATTATTCATTGATTCATTGAAGGGGAATGGGATTTGTGTTATGTAAAGAGAATTAGAATCATTTGATAGAGCTCATTGTGAGACATATTTCAGCTCAGTGTAAGAAAGCAATTTTTAATTATTAAAATTGTAGGGGGGAAATGGAATAGGTTACATTGTGAGATAGGAGGAAGAGAAGGGGATAAACCAGGTAAGAGGGATTTGTATTTGGAACTTCTGCTCCAGTCTAAAGGTAATGTGGTGCTGAGTCATCATGCTGCTAATTAACTTGCTGCTCTTAGTCAACATCCTTAATATACACAAAGAATTCTTTTATAGAATGACATATAACTAATTTCTGCATTTGGTCTGCCCGAGGGAAGTCAGGAGCTATGGAAGTCAAAGGCAGAAGGAGGAACTAGATGTTATCACTGTTTGTATGATATTTTGCTGTTTCTTCATTCCAGTTAATTGGATTAAATTTATTCAAAGTAATTCTGAGTCTGAGAAATTTTTAAAGGGGAGACAAATTGAACTTTACCACAAATTCTGACCAATAGTAGCCCAGAAGGACTGAATTAGAAGAAGCATGGCAAATACAGTAGCATAATTCATAGTATTATTGGTCTAGATTTAGAGATTGGCTCATCTAATTCTCCTTATTTTCTACATGAAAAAATTGAGGTCTGGAGAAGTCAGGTTACTTGCCCAACATTATGTACCTCACAATATGGCAGAATTAGTAATAGAGTCTAGATCTGCTGTTATGGTAACTATGTTATTTTCACTACAACATCTTACTGTTTACTTAAGTGGTTTCCTTCCTAGATAAATACATAAAATGGCATTTCTAATCCCATATTGCATATGAGAAAAGAAATTGTAATAGATTCATATACTAGTTTGATATCCACTTCCTTTGACAAAATATTTAAAGTTGCTATTAACCAGAGTCAATTTGCTGATGTGACTCCAACCCCTCTGATCATCCAGAAAATGGTCACCCTAACTTCTGAGTCCTGATGAAAGGTTAGATTTATGGAGATGGAGAATCTATCACTGTGATTTTCAAAGAAGATCTTAGTAAGTATAGCTCCTTGGACAGCATTAAATACTGCATTATATTTATTGAATCAAGTTTATAAATGACATGGAAATTCAATATTCAAAATGCTGCTCTTTTATTCCCTCAACACAGTGCATAATTAAGTTATTGAAGAATCATCTGTTTCAGTGTCATTCTGATTGATTCTAGAAGTATATGGTTATTTAGGTTAGTGGAAATTTTCTGCCCACTGTATCTGACATTGTTATCTGAGGTTTTACAGGATTATTATTGATAATTTGGAGCAGGGGGACCAGATACAACAGCTGTCCTTTCAATTTTCAGACGTCAGACAGACCTTCAACTTAGTTCAAAGACATATCTGTTGGGGAGATGGTAAGAAGTATCACTTTGTGATTAAAGGTAGCATTTTGTTCGGCAGGTATTTTTTTGTGTGTGCTTAAAGAAATCCATCCCTATCAAGAAGAAAACACCCTTTTATATTTCATTTTATCATAAAAGGACTTTTCTTCCTCTTCAGCCTCATGCTTTGCCTTTTGAGAATTTTTTTTTCTGCAAGGGAGCTCCAAATATGTCAGGAAATGGTGATTAATTTAAATTGCTCAGGGGCTTTGTACTAAAAAGGATAAATCTTTGAAGGACCTAGAATTAGATGGAGGTAGAGATCAGCTTCAAAGTTTAATGTTCTTCTAGGGCAGTTATCTAGAGAGAAGGTGGCTGAAGATATCTATGTCAATGTGACTTATTCTTAAACAAAGTTTGGAGATAAGATCATGTATTGAGATCTAGAAGAGACCCTCTGAAGTCATCTAGCCCAACCCCTTCATTTTCTAGATGAGGAAACTGAGTTTATTGTGATTTGTTATATTTATATAAGTAGGTTTTTTCTTTGAACAACACTATATGTCTGCCCTACTTCTTCCTGATTTCCTTTCTTATTCCCCTTTTATTTTCTTTTTATCTTTTGTTATGAAAAAGTCCAATGTTATTTCAAGGGGAATAAAAGAATAGCTCTTAGGATTATAATGCTTCCAAAGGAGCCTTATATAACACAACAATATAAAATAATATGTAAAGACACAACTTGAAATTATAATAATCTTCCTTCTCTGCCAGAACTAGTAAGTTCAACTGATAATATTTTATAATTATTTAGTCTTGAAGTAAAAATGGCTCTATTTAAACTCTATGACAAATCCAAAAAAGAAATCTATTCAAAGTATAAAACAAGAGGAAAAATCCTATTTCACTACTGTCCTCAGTGTATCCTATATTCCAGTACTTTGTATCAGCGATCCTCCCCACTTCTCCCAACTATTGCATAGCCAGTTACTCATCTTTGATGATTCAAATAATTAATTAGAAATTAATTTTTTCTTATGCCTGTAAGAAAGGGTCTAAAGTATTTTATTGTTTTTAATGGAATCCAAATGCATTTATAACATAAATGAATATAAATGCCCCCAAAATGTATAATGTAAAACCTTAAAGTTGAAAGAGAACCTGGAATTGACCCTCTAACAAATCTATAAAATCCCTCTACCATGCTAATCATGATTTTTGAAACTGTTCCTTTTTTCTTTGAATTTTAAGGTAATTAACTCTGGTAGGTATTTGCCCTAGGGCCCTATACTTGCCAAAAGTACATTGAATTATTATCCCTCCCCTTAAAATAAGAAGTTCTAGTCAAAGATGATGATAAGCAGAAGGGTGAAATACTGGGAAACATATTTTGCCTGAAAATTTGACAGTTCACATAATATATCCAAAGATCTCATGTTTTGAAAATCCACTGGTTGTTTGACTGAATGACTTGTACCTAATTATTATCATTATTTCATCTTCTCATCTATTTTCAATGATGTTTAGATGGAAATGGTCCAGGGACAAGTTAATATGCTATTATTCTTTTGTGATTAATCCTTTGTATATTCTTTCTCAAATAGATAAAATGACTCCTTTTTATTAATAGAATAGAAATATTGTAGTGTAAGTTCATTTGTAATACGCTTATTAAAGACATCTTTGGACAACTCCTGTACCAGAGAACAAGAACAACATGCATCTCATCTCCTTCCCACAGATCTCTACATTTTGAAAGTTTTTGATTCTATATAGCTTAGAGAGTGAGTGTTAGGTATGGCACCAGCTATTAAAACATGGTTCTTAAATTTTGATGGCCACTGCTATGTCTGGGTGATTATGTGCAGTAATTTTGTCTGTGATAATGCACCTATACTGGTACAGTTTATTTGTTGTATTCTTAAGGATATTTTGATGTAATATAGAAAGCTTCTCTTATATAATTCTAACAAACACATTATGTTTTGCTGGGTATCCATTAAGTCCTTTTTTTCCCTGCAATGTTGTATTGTACAATTTCTATGCATCTGTGGCATGTTCTGCATTGGTCAGTCACTCCAAACTCCTTGAGAAAAACTGTTACTACCTCTTTTTATCATCATTATGATTTCAAAATAAAGAGCTACATGAGATCCAAAACACTGGTAAAATTATAAATTATTAACTTAGTAATCTAAGTAGGAGTCTCCGGAAAATGAGATGGATATGTGGTTATAATAGAAAGAACAATGAATTTGGAATTCAAAAGATTGAGTAGAATCCTGTATCTGTTATGTAAAAGAGCTATGTGACCTTGACTCAGTAAAACTAAACTTTCTGGACCTCACATTCTTCATCTATTAAATGGGGTTAATAATATCTCAACTCCTTACCTCACAGGTTTGTCTTTAACAAAGTCTTTTGTAAACTAGAAGGAACTATATAATTGTGGGCTTTTATCATCATTATTATTTAATATTGTTTTAAAGTCAAATGCAAATTTTTTTTCATTAAGGTTAAAACCTCATCAGTTTTTGTGATGAGTCTTTGTCTCTATATTAAACTATCTTCTTTCAGTTCAAACAGCCACTTCCTTAATGTCACCACTGTAAAGTGTTAGAATTAAGCTATCTACTCTCTTGGCCCCCCAAACCCTTTTAAATAATGGTTGCTTTCTCTCCCTGATGCCTCTCTGATCCATCTTTTCCTTATTCCCGTTGTCCCATCCCAAGACAGGACCTTATTATCCTTTCCCTGGACTAATTCACTAGCCTTCTAAGAGTCATCCCATCCTGACCTGCCCATCCAATTGGTCTTTCATGCTGCTGTCCAACTAATCCTTACCATCCACAAAAAAAAAATGGTCATATCTGCTTAGAAATCATCACTGATGGAAAAAATTAACATCTATTTGATACCCAACAAGATGGTGCAATGGATAGAATGCTGGGCCTGGAGTTAGGAATACTCCTCTTCTTGAGTTCAAATACAGCCTCAGATAATTACTGACTATGGGTGGTCAAATCACTTAGTCCTCAGTTTCCTTATTTTCCTCATCTGTAAAATGAGCTTTAGAAGGAAATGGCAAATTACACCAATATATTTGCCAAGAAAACCTCAAATGGGCTTGGGAAGAGTTTCTCACCTCTGTAACTCCTGAACAGATTTTAAAAAGAATACCCAGTAAAACATTTGTTTCTCAGAATTATATATCAAGATTGCCTCTTAAGTAGTAAAAAATCTTTATATTCAAGTTTATCCATAATCTGCCATCACTCTACTTTTCTAAATTCATTTCCCATTATTCTTTAATTCATGACTAGGCCTTTTCTAAACAACCACATTGGTGTTTTTGACTTCCTTTAAAGGCCCAAAAGAAAGAAAAGAAAGAAGCTTTTCTTCCCCATTCCACTATCCTTCTCCTTCCCTAGCTTTACTTCCTCTCCCTTGGAAATTGCCTATCTATATCTTTCTATATCTTCTATTGCCTTACTGTATCTGTGTCTATCTCTATATCTTTCTATATACTCTATTGCCTTTCTATATCTTTCTTTATATCTTTCTATATCTTCTATTTCCTTTCTATATTTTTCTGTGTTTTTCTATATCAATTGTATTTCTGTATCTTTCTTTAATCTATATTTTTCTTTATTTTCTATTGCCTTTTTCTATCTTTCTGTATCTATATGTATATCTATAACCATATATACATATATATACATACATATAAAAATAATCTTGTTGTTTTCATGGTATATTTCCTCAGGAATATGAATATGAGTTTCTTGAGACAAGGAATATTTTCCCCTTTTGCCTGTTTCTTAGCGCAGTCATTGACACATGATGAGTGCTTGTACTCATTGAATGACTTAATATTTCTTCCCTGAACATACATTGTGTTTTCCTAACTCCATGCTCTTTCTCTTATAGTGTCAAATTCAAATAGATGGGTCACATAAAAACACACACACAATTTAGCACAGTATATGTTCTCTTATATTTTTATTTCCCAATTTTAATCTGGTTTGTCCACATTCAGTTCTGGGGACCTCTTGCTGCAGCTGATCATGAGTTGACACCTCTGGTTTCCAGGGTTCTCTCCATAGGGTCAGAGTAGGTCTTCCCATCCCTTTTATATCCTTTGACTTTCCACCTTCCCCCTTCCTTCCAAGCTGACCCTTCTTTTTGTAACTCCTGAGGATGAGAATTGACCATTCCAGTTTCAGTTTGTGATACCACTTCTTCGCTCCCTTATTCAGAAAAGAACATGTTCTCTGCTATGCCTCCTTAAAATGTCTAGTGGGATGCCACTTCCTGGGTGGAAGCACTTCTGAGTTCTATAAGACTTTTCTTTTTAAAAAAAGATGGAGCAAGATTTGTCAGAGTCTGGGAAAACTTACAAGTATAGCCTCATCAACAAGCCATCTATGAATGGAGAGAACCAATCTACCAAGTATAGAGTGACTTGTCACAAGTAGTTTGATCACTAGGTGAAGAATTCTTTGCTGTGGTAGCCAGGGAACCAAGAAAAATATCTAGTGTCCTTGGTCCTATGTACCCTCCTTTGAGTTCTGCAAAGACAGTGATTGAAGAGTGAAAACGGGTAGGACAAAGTCTACGAACTGCCATTTTTAGACTTTCTTGAAACATTTACGTACCTTTCAGTTACTCCAAAACAATTAAATGCATAAGAAAGATGGTAAAAATAAGACAACAACAGAATTGTGCACATGATATAACTAGATCATCTTGGGAGTTTTCTTCTTAGCAGGAACTCTTGGTATAGTCATAATTTAACATTAACACAACTACTTAAAAGTTACTTTGAGTTCATGTGGCTCTTATGGTTTTTGTGAGTGAAGTTTAGGCTTCTATTCTAATAATAATAGTAATTTCTAATAAGAAATTTTGTTGGAGATTTATGTAATAAAATTGTGAAGTTTCCTTACTCTTCTTATCCTTTACTTTCTCTCCCTTTGTCTCTTCTTTTTCTTTCTCTTTTCATGTGTACATAGAATTATATAAGTATATGTTTATATGCATATACACATACATGCATGTATATAAACATGTGTTAAACACATGTACATAATCTCGGAATATAATACATACTATTTATAGCTCAGTATATTAATAAGCATTCATTATGCCTCTACTATGTGCCAGGCAGTAAGTATGTTAGGTTCTGTACAAAAAAGTATAACAATTCCTACTCTCAATGACTTTACATTTAATCAGGGGAGAAAATTTGTACAGTAAAAAGTATACATAGACTATATACTAATTAAATTCAAAGTAGTTTAATGCAATGTAGTTTGAGAGAGAGAGTACCAGCACTTGAGAGAATCTGAAAAGACATCTCATGAAAGTTGAGGCTTAGCTAAATGTGGAAGGAAATGAGGGAATCTGCATCAGAAATGAGAAGAGTTTCAAACCTTTGCCCAATGACCAATGACTGAGTTCCCTTACTCCTGGAAGGAAGTGAACCTTAACTTTATGGATGTTGTCACGACTAATGAAACTAGAAGTTTTCCTCCTTTACAAAAAAGGAGTTTAGGGGTCTATGGTCTCTAATTCCCCTTTCACTTCTGAGTTGAAACTGGATTTGGAGTCAGAAAACATGGGTATAAAGTCCACTTCATGTCATATGCTATAAGTATGACATAAACCAAATCATTTAAATGATCTTTACCTTAGTTTTCTAACCCTAGATGATTTTTAAGGGCCTGTCTAGGCCTTAATCTGTGATTCTATGACCTAAGGAAAGTTCAGTTCATGAAAAATGGCTCACAGGTTTTCCTCAAAGAGACAAATCTAAGTATTTCTTTTTATACCCACGGGGAACTAAAGTCATGTTCTTGAAGTGATCATGAAGAATGGAAGAAAAAGTAGTAGACCAAAAGTGAAAGACCGCTTTGAAAACAATTGCAGCTTATTCACCAACATCTATTTCAGAGAATGAATAGGTAGAGAGATTTCACACACACACACACAAAAAAAACAACCCAAAAAACAAAGCCCTTTATATTTCAAGCGTAGTCATCCTATGTTCAATGATCTAAATACAAGGTGGGAGTGGGCTGGGGGTGGTGGGAATGTAAAAAAAATACAAAAATCTGTTAGAAAATATGAATCTGGATTAAATAAAATAGTAATGCAGAAATAGGCCAGAGGTTATGGACTAGCTAAAAATTTCAAACTTCCCTAACCATGAAGATTTTCTTTTGGAAAGAGTTGGGACATATTAGACATGGTGAACATTTAGCTTTTTTTTTTCAAAATTAAATTGACTGTATCTTAAGAGACAGTAAAGAACTAGTTATTTATTGGGGAGTCAACAAGGGCTTTGTCAGGCCATCCACTAATAGCCCGCCTTTTTTTTAGTAAGATAATGTACTTCCTAAGATATTGATGGGAGCTGCTAAAGTAATAAAAAAGTAATATAAAGTAATATGTTTTTGAAACTTATGTCTCCTCTCTGGAAGGAACAGCAAAGAGAATTTGATTTAATGTGGGAAACCATGGCATATTTGAATAGCAATCAGCATTCATATATAACCCCTAAGGAAATTGAGAATTTCTGTTCATCTCTCCCTTCCAGCTAACTCTTCTTACCTTTAATCTACTCAAAATAATTTATTTCCTAATCATTTTTCTTCTCTTCTGTTATGATAATATGTCTTTTCCTCACTATAAAGTATATTCTTTGGGCAGATTCTTTTAAAAATTGGATTCTTCAGTATTCATCTAGTGAGTAGTGTTCGATACTATCATAAGCACAACTTTGGCGGACCTTTGATAACCCTACCTACTTAGGGTGCATCAAATTGTACTTACAGGTAAAATCCTGTTCCAATTTATACCTGCATTTCCCAGCCATCCAGGAGCTTTAAATCAAATTATATACTGAATCCAGAATTGCAAAGTAATGTACAAGAAGATAAATGATGATCTCCATTCCCCATATGCACACATGGACACATGCAGACATATGCAGTCACAACAGTAAAATTGACCTTCTCTAGATGACTATAACAGAAGTGACCCCATTGGGAAAAATCTTCCCTACCTTGTAAGGATAGATTGGGTGATGAAAAAAATCATTCCTCAAAGAACCTGGTGTTGGTATAATCCATACAGAAAGTTTTGGATTTGTCCCAGGGAGAATTATTTTCACTGACTTTGAGGTAATCAGGGATCTGCCTGGATACCCGGATTTAGAGATGCCATAATAACGTCATCCTTGCTGCCCCCCCCCTTAGTTTTCCTTACTTTGATTAAATACTCTCTTCCTAGACCCTTTAGGAAGTCATCTCTATGTCTCAACTTCATTAGTTCATTTTCTCAAGTCAAGTGTTCCATATAGGAAATGTTTTCATGTACTGCTTATCTGTCATCTAAAGCCCAACCTACTTCGCTAATATTAGAGAGGGTCATCATCAGAGAATGAATTACCAGGTGATTACTATGTTGGTATGTCAATGAAACTGTCAATTAAGCCAGGAAAAAGTTATGGTCCATGTTGATGAAGAAACTGTCCTGACTTGAAATTGTGATAATAAAAAGAAAGTACATGAAACTACTTTAAGTTGAATAGGAAAATAAGAATTGACAGTCCAATTAGCAATAATATCAGAAATTTGTGTAAATTAAAAGTATTTTACTTCAATAATTTGAAATATTGATTATTCTATTTATGAGTAGTTTATACATAACAATTTCATTTTATTTGATTGACCTCAACTTTTGACAAAAAAAAATTTAATTCTTGCTAAATTCTTTCCTCCCTTCCTCCTTTCTTTCTCTTTCTTTATGTCTTTCTTTCTTTCTTTCTTTCTTTCTTTCTTTCTTTCTTTCTTTCTTTCTTTCTTTCTTTCTTTCTTTCTTTCTTTCTTTCTTTCTTTCTTTCTTTCTTTCTTTCTTTCTTTCTTTCTTTCTTTCTTTCTTTCTTTCTTTCTTTCTTTCTTTCTTTCATCAAGCCATAAGACTGAATGCTATTCCTTTTCCATTCCAACTACTGACATCTTTGGCTTCCTTTAAATCTAAAATTCTTTTCAGGAAGCCTTTCCCAACATTGTTTATTGTATCACTTTCTCTCTTTTAATTATTGAAACCCCAAGTGTGATTCAAGGGACTTACTTTTATGATTGTGTGATAATTTTTAAAAATAAATTTATGATTTAAGATGCAACTCAAACATGACTGTGCATGAAACATTTCCTAATCCTCCAGTAACTGTAATATTGTAAAAAAAGACTTAGCTACACTCATCAGTATAATGATTCATGACCATTCCTTTTGTGGCATGTTGTCTCACCCTTTCTTTTGCTTCTTTTTGTATCTCCAGCCTTTAGTATCATGGTGCTTCACCTTTAAATGTTTATTGATTATTTTATTGCTAATATGTATTGTAACCAAGCTGGACAATATGACCTAAAGATCAAATAGATTGACTTATCTAGAATATAAGACATTGAATAGACAGGCCATTGAATTAATCTACAAATGCAAATAATTTAGGCTGACACTGTGGGTGAAGAGTCAGTTAGGACCAGAACTGAATAAGAGGGAAAGAATGGATAAAATTGTATTTGGGGAAATCTGTACCATTTTTAGAAATCCAAAGCTACTACTTAATAAAAAATATAAACAGGGGCAGCTAGGTGGCTCAGTAGATTGAGAGCCAGGCCCAGAGTTGAGAGGTCCTGGGTTCAAATCTGGTCTCAAACACTTCCTAGCTGTGTGACCCTGGTCAAGTCACTTAACCTCCATTGCCTACCCCTTTCTGCTCTTCTGCCTTGGAACCAATACTTGGAATTGATTTTAAGGCAGAAGGTATGGGTTTTTAAGAAAATTAATAAAAATAAAAATACCCCCCCCAAAATCTTTTTTATTGTTTTTATTTTTTAAAATCCCAATAGCCCACTTATTTATTATGCTATTGGGTAACAAATCATAAATTTCCATAATCCTCAAAAGAATATTAATTGCAAGGTGATGGAGAGATATATCATGAGCATAAGTAGGCTGAAGCATATCTTTTTTAAAATTTTATTTATTTTTGTTATATTAAAATTCCCAGTTACCTCCTTCCCTTCATTCCTTTCCCCCATTAGATAGGGATCATTTGACAAAAAGATATATGTGAATATAAAACTATGTCTTATTTCTATTGATCAGTTCTTTCTCTGGAGGTGAACACACATAAATTATTCTTCAAACAATATTTTTGTTTCTGTACATAACATTCTCTTGGTTCAGCTCCGTTTACTTTTGATGATTTCATGTAGGTCTTTCCATGTTTTTTCCAAAATTAACTTGCTTGTCATTTCTTACAGTGCATTAGCATTCCATCATAATCATATGCCACAACTTATTTAGGCATTCCTCAATGGAGAGGAATCCCTTCAGTTTCTAGTTCTTTGCCCCACAAAGAGGGCAGCTGTAATTATATTAGACCATACAGACTCTTTTCCTTTTTTCTCTGTTTACCTTAGGAGATAAACCAAATAGGAATATCACTTAGTCAAAAGGTATACACAGATTTGTAACTGTTCAAGCATAATTCCAGATTGTCCTTCACAATGGTTGGATCAAGTCGCAGTTCCACCAACAGTGACTTAGTGAACCCATTTTTCCACATCTTCTTCAAAATGTGTCATTTTGCCCTTTTAATCATTTTAGCCAATCTACTAGGTATAAGATAATATATTAAAATTAGAGCATTTTCACATATATAGTTGCATATAGCTTGCATTTCTACATCCAAACACTACCTGTTCATACGTTTAGATCATTTATCAATTGGGGAATATCTACCTAAATTAATCTACTGATTCAGTGGCATCCCAATTAAATTATTTTAAAATTATTGAACTAGAAATAATAATAAAAATGCATCTGGAAAAAAATCAAGAATATCAAAGGAATTAATAAAAATGCAAATGAAGGAGTTCTAGCAATATCAAATTTTGAACTATATTATAAAGCAATAATTATCAAAACTGTCTGGTGCTATTTATAATAATAATAATAATATAGACATATGTTTTGTATTATAATAGATGTATAACCTAGATTGAATTGCTTGCCAGCTCCAGGAAGGGGGAGAGAAGAAGAGAGAAAGGCAATTTAGATCATATAACTTAGGAAAACTTATGTGGAAATTTGTTATTAAAATGAAAAAAAAAATTATCTGGTGCTGGCTAAGAAATAGAAAAGATCAGTGAGGCTTATCTTATTAGCAATGAACCAAAAATGAATTTCCAAAGTGACAGAAGAGAGATCATTCAGGCAGTATGTGTTGGGAAATGGAAGTAGATAATCCATATGTTAAAAATGGAGAATTCCTCATAACGTAGCCCCAGTGCTTGATTTGTACCTTGTTAAAAGACACGAGGCATGGAAATGGGTTCAAATCAAGAGCACATGTGATACCCAGTGGAATCATGCGTCGGCTATGGGAGAGGTGGTGGGAGGGGGAGGGGAGGAAACAAAAATGATCTTTGTTTCCAATGAATGTTTGCAAATGACCAAATAAAATAATGTTTAAAAAAATATTTAAAAAAAAAGGACATGAGGGAAGAACTCTGGTCACCCTAGAGGAATCTTTATTGGAGGGCTTGAAGGAGTTCCACAAGAGAGGAAATTGTAAATGAGTGGTGATTTATACCCCTGGAGAGAATGTGCCCATGAGGGAGGTCAAGAATTCATTGATATTTATAAAATATTTGAATCTTGTTCTTGTCTTTCTTTATATATTTTGTGGAGAATCCCCCAAACATTCTGGAGGTTCTAATTTTTTGTTGTTTTGGGGTTGTTTCAGTTTTGTTCAACTTTTGTGATTCATTTTGGAATTTTCTTGCCAAAGATACTCAAGAGCTTTACGATTCTTAAGTCAATTTGATAGATGAGGAATATAAGACAAATAAGAGTTAAGTGACTTATCCAGGGTTGTACAGTTGTATCTGTCACAGGGCTCTAAAGTGTCCAGGGATTGCATATTGAATTACAAAACACAAATTAACATTGTCTGTTTTTAATGCAATTTAATTTATTTTGTTAAACATTTCCCAGTTACATTTTAATTTGCTGAGAGCCTCACTGGGGAGTTATACAGCCCCCAGACTTGGAGTTTAACACCTCTGAGTAGTGGAGAATCAGCTTGTCTCAAGATCAGGAAAACCAGAAATGAGTCAGATCTTATCTCTGACAAATATTACTCATATGGCCAGACAAGTTATTTAACATCAGTGACCTGGGCAGTTCTCTGAGATTAAGCAGGTACAGAATATTTACTTATTTTCCATTCACAGTGAGTTTCTCTATCCTCCTGTTCTCTACATTAATGAAATCCTATGCAGGTCTGGTCCCAAAAATAAATATAGAAGATACAACACAATACAAACAAGCTTATACTAAGGAAATATTTTTACACTAAACACTTGTATTTACAAAGTAATTGCTAATGCCACTGGTTCCAAGTGAGTAGAATTCTCCTTCCCCATCCTTCCTCCAAGGTATTGCCAACTCCTAATACCAATCTGTCTTGGCTCTAGCTAGGTCCACTCCTTCGAAATTCTGATTTGGCAATCTGTAGGAAATGTAGTGGGTGGGTGGAAAATTTAGACTGGGATGCACTTTTGTTGTTATTGTTATTTTTGTCCAGTATTATTGTAATTTTTGAGTACAAAAGTCATCTTAGACCTCTTCTCCATAGTGCTTCCTAGGAAAGTGCTTGGTGTATGTCATTTTTTTAAATTTAATTTTAAGAAGTAGAAAATAAGGAAAAATAATTGTACAAGAAAATTTGGAAAAATGAGGGGGTGTCCATTGACTGGAGAATAACTGAACAAATTGTGATATTTGATGATGATGGAATATTATTATGCTGAAAGGAATAAAAAACTGGAGGAATTCCATGTGAATTGGAATGACCTCCAAGAACTGATGCAGAGCAAAAGGAGCAGAACCAGGAGGACATTGTACACAGAGACTGATACACTGTGGTACAATCAAATGTAATGGACTTCTCTACTAACAGCAATGCAATGACTCAGGATGATCCAGAGGAACTTATGAGAATTAAAACTATCCACATCCAGAGAAAGAACTGTGGGAACAGAAATGCAGAAGAAAAACATGATTGATCACGTGGTTTGATGGAGATATGAGTAGGGTTTTGGCATTAAAAGGTCACTTTACTGCAAATGTGAATAACATGGGAATAGGTTTTGAACAATGATACATGTATAACCGAGTGTAACTGCTTGTCAGTGCCAGAAGTGAGGAGGGAAGAGGAATGGGAAAAATCATGAATCATGTAACTATAGAAAAATATTCTAAATATTTTTTTAAAAGTGGCTAGGGAGGTGAGAAACAGCAATACCTATATTTGCCTATTATTTGACCCCAAAGAGAGCTGAGAACCCAGGGATGGTATAATTCAAGTTTACATCATAGTCTCCTTCTCTTTCCTCATAATGCTAGTTTGCCCTATGATTGAATTTGTCGCATGGGCTCTACTTGATTCTGGAATCCCTAGAATATCCAGACCCACCTTGGGGGCATAGCAGGATGTGTTATACTAATTTAGCTCTAGTCCTCATCTATGCCTTCTTTTTTAAAAAAAATCTATATATAATACATGTGATTTGTTATGAATTTATAATGAAGATGCTTATCTAAGAGAAACAAATTACCTTAGTTATGTATAAGAATATATCTCTTTTTCCCCTCCCCAAGAGGCAGATAATATGATATAGGTTAATGTGTATTGTCATATATAATACATATTTCTCTGTCTGTCATGTTGTAAAACAAGAAACATATTGCTTACTATAGAGAAAATTTTATGGAAGAAATAAAGTGAAAATGGTATGTTTCAATCTGCATTCAGATTCCATCTGATCCTTCTATGGTGGTAGATAATTGTTTTTCATCATGAATCCCTTGGAATTGTCTTGGATCCTTGCCTTATTGATAATAGTTAAGTCATTTAAACTTGATCATCATTCTTTTAGGCATTCTTTAAACAGACCAGGAACCATACATCAAATATCTAAGATTTTAATTAGATAACAATAGCAAAGTGAATAGCAAGGGAAAATGCCTCCTTCCCCCAAACAAATACACATGAATGGGTGTAATCTCCCACTAATGGAAACATCTAGAAAAGGAAGTAGTGGTCAGGAAGAACCATAGCTTCATCAAAGACATGTCATGGTAACTAATCTTATTTCCTTTGCTATCTGGGTTATGAAATTGATAAATTAAGGGAATGCTGTAGATATGTCTAGACTAGATTTCATTTATTTATTTTTAAATTCTGTTCATTTTTCAAAAGTTAGTAGCATGTCTTATATTTTTACATTCCAATCCCTGGTAGCAAAGAAAAACAGTTAACCCAAATCAGATGGCACATACAAGATGCTTCATATGCATAACCTCATACCTTTTTACCTTAGAGACAGACATGTTTCATAATTTTTTTTTTACAAAACTCCAAATGGTCATTAAATTTAATTACAGTTTAGTTGCCTTTAGTATTTTCATTCATATTTTATATATTATTATAACATCATATATGTTGTCATTGAGTTATTTTTCCATTGATTCTGGATCTTCATTACCCCATTTGGAGTTTTCTTGACAAAGATGCTGGAGTGATTTGCCATTTTCTTCTCTAGCTCATTTTACAGATGTGGAAACTGAGTAATTTGTCCAAGAGCACATAGCTTGTAAAGTATATAAGATCAGATTTGAAGAGGAAGAAGAGACCTGGCACTCTATCCTCTTTGCCATCTAACTTCCCCAATGTAGATACTTGCCCCTATGTTGATACTTGAGGATTTTTTTCCCTTTGGGAAAAATGGGAATTCTAGATATGAATTTTAACTCAGATTCTCTGAGGGAGAAAGGCATAAAATTGCGAGTATGTATGCCAGAGCCAATTTAAACTAATGGTTATTTTTTTACTGTGAATATTTACTCCTTAAATATTAGCAAATTGGGACTTGATTGTTTTGTTAATTGTCATTTGATTTGATAAAGTGATGAGCAAAATGTTAATAATGCAGATATTAAACTTAAAAGTATGTCTTGCTTATATATTTCCCTCATAATACACCTCTTTATGTATATACATAAATATATATATATATACATATGCATGCATACACACACATATATACATATGTACATTTTCTTTTCCTCCCCCCCCTCCCACCACCTCTCCCTCTCCCATAGCCGAAGCAAGATTCCACTGGGTATCACATGTGTTCTTGTTTCAAACCCATTTCCATGTTGTTGGTATTTGCATTAGAGTGTTCATTTAGAGTCTCTCCTCAGTCATATCCCCTCCACCCCTGTAGTCAAGCAGTTGCTTTTCCTCAGTGTTTTTACTCTCACAGTTTATCCTCTGCTTGTGGATAGTGTTTTTCCCCCTAGATCCCTGCAGATTGTTCAGGGACATTACACCGCCACTAATGGAGAAGTCCATCACCTTCGATTATACCACAGTGTATTAGTCTCTGTGTATAATGTTTTCCTGGTTCTGCTCCTCTCACTCTGCATCACTTCCTGGAGGTCATTCCAGTCTCCATGGAATTCCTCCACTTTATTATTCCTTTTAGCACAATAGTATTCCATCACCAACATATACCACAATTTCTTCAGCCATTCTCCAATTGATGGGCATCCCCTCGTTTTCCAATTTTTGGCCACCACAAAGAGTGCAGCTATGAATATTCTTGTACATGTCTTTTTCCTTATTATCTCTTTGGGGCACTTACAAAAATTTAATAAAGCAAATTTATTCATATATATATATATATATATACACATATATATATCATAGGAAATATAAAACCTACTTTATAGATAATGTGAAGTAAATCCCTAGGAAGTCAAGGCCAGTTAAAAACAGAGGTTCAACTTTTTCTTCTATCCTTCTGTCTCTATATAACAATGTTTGTATTTGATTCTATTTAGTTGCTTGTTAGCTGTGTGACTTTAGGCAAGCAGTCTCTCCCAGCCTCAGTTTCTTCTGTTGTCAAATGAAGCTAACAGTACTTGTACTGCCTTCTTCACAGGATTAAAGAAATGGTGTACCTATTGTCCTTTGAAATCCTTTAATGGTGTGCCTGTCAACAATTATATTGAAAACTGTCATATCCTAAATAGTTTGAATAATCCTCTAGGCACACATCTTTAAATGTAAGAAATTCAAGGTGTAAAAATTAGCCAGAGAAACCCTTTTTTCAGAATCACAGGTGAAGGATTGTTTTGAGGATAACTGCATATTCTCCTGGGTAGTCTTTGAGGCTGTTTTAATGTAAATAAAAGGAATTCCATTTAATTGTCAGATTCAATTCACTTAAATATTTTTTAGGAAAATGTATTGTTGGGATAGCATAACACATTTTAAATTAGTGGTTTTCTCAAATTAATTTTATATCAATGTCAGAAAGTAGAAAATTAGTTTGTTCATTTTTCTTGAATAATGCTAATTGAAACCCACTCTTGGGAATCAATGGAACATGAAACATTTCTAATTTGAAGTTTTATTAGGAATTTTGGGTCGTATTTTTGTCACCTGCATTAGGAAGCTATTAAGCAATATACCCAAGTCTCCTGTGATAATTTTTTGCCTATCAGATTCATTTTTAACTGCCTCAATCTGCACCATTGTAACTGCTAAGAACCATGGTCTTTTCTCATTCTTCATCCTTCTTATCTTTTATTCCTGTTGACTACCATTTTCCCCCTTGGATTAAGTAATTGGTCCCTCCTGGTTCTTCTCTCACTCATATGATTGTTTCTTTTTTGTGATAGGGTCAGGATTTACAGTTGTAAAAAGCCACTGAGGGCAGTGAGCTATCTAGTCCAGTCTCCTTCTTTAACAAACATGAGACTGAGATTCCCAGATGTTAAGGGATATCTCCATGGTTACAGCAGTAGTAAAGTGACCAGGGCAGGATTCAGACCCAGCTGCTTTTAATCCAAATCCAGGACTCTTTTCACACTGCCATGTGGTCAGCATGACAAGGGCTCCTTCATCAGGCTCGCTTCTTTTCTCTTTATTTTACTCCTTCCTTTGGTAATTACATCAGCTATGAAACTGATGCATCCACCTGTATTGTCTCTTCTGAACTCCAGTCCTCTATCCCCTGCCTACTACTGGATGGATGTCTTTTCTTGAATGGCCCAGACTATAGAAGTCCATTGTCTTCAACCTTAAATCAGGCCCTTCCCTGTACTTCTAGGGGCAGCCAAGTGGCACAATGGACGAAGCTCTGCAGTCAGGATGGTGTAAGTTCAGGCCTAATCTCAGATATTTATCTAATTTTATGACCCTGGAGAAGTCTCTTAATCTGTATCTGCCTCAGTTTCCTCATCTGTAAAATAAGGATAGTAATAACACTACTTCCAAGAGTTGTTATGAGAATCCAGTGAAAGAAGGATAAAGTACTTAACATAGTACCTGGCATATTGGAGGCACTAACTATATAAATGTTTACTACTACTACTACTACTACTACTACTACTACTTACTACTACTCTGTTTCTGTTGAAGACATTGTCCATAAACCAAGTTTTATAACATAACTCTAGAACCATCTTTGATTCTTCCCTTACTCTCAGCTGGGTCTCTAATATACTGATAAGTTTTGTCCATACCACCATCCTAGCACCTTTTAATCTCTTTTGCTTACTCACTTGGCCACCACTCCAGGATAGTTTTTAGGCTCTCACTGACTCTCTTCTAGACTACTTAATAGTCTAGGAGTCTAATTAATCTGCCTACTTATAAACTCACCCCTTCCCAATCTATCTATTTCTTTATTGTCTTCTCTATTAGATTATAAACCCCTTGAGGACAGGACCAGTGCCTGGCACATAGTAGACATTGAATATGTATGTTGATTGATCTTTCTTCCACACAGCCACCAAAATGGAATTTCTAAATCACTGGTGAGTCTGACCACATCAGCCCCTTGTTCAAGACCCTTCAGTTTTCCCCTGTTTTTTCTTGGTTAAAGTACTAACTCCTAAAAGCAAATAAACAGATTCCTCAGTTGGCAGCATTTAGCTTCTATAGTCTGGCTCCTGTTGCTCCATTCCAGAATTATTGCATGCTAATATAAGATTTTTTTTGAGTGGGGATGATTATATTTTTTGTATTAGTATCTCTAGTACCTGGCCCATAGTAGGTACTTAGTAAATAATTTGCGATTAATTGATAATCTCTTATCAATTTTACATTCCAACCAAGTTGGACTGTTGAAATTATCCTGACCTTAGTACCTTATCATCCCCTCTTTGTGGTTTTTCTTCTCTCTGAAATGTTATTTTCTCAATTTCACGAGGCACAATTCTTTCCTTCCTTTGAATTTCAGTGTTCTTTCAAAAAACCTTCTCTAATCCTGCTACACTTTAAACTTCTCTTTCTTCAGTTTAACATGTGTTATAGAAACTCATGCTGCAGGGCACCCTTTCCAAAGTCTTCTTCAGCCTCATTATCTGGTGCTCATCTTCCCCTAAGCCTCCAGCCCATCTTCATGGGAAGAAACCCAGGACATTCACTGAACTCTTAAGCGTCAGACCCACTTCCTCCATCTAATGCAGCTGCTCCAGCCACTGATTACCCTATTTGTCAGGAATTTACCACCTATATTCATTTCAGTGAGGTGGATAAAGTACTTACCTGAGAATTGTACCCTAAAATCACAGTATGTACGCCCTTCTGACCCTCAGATATTGCCAACCCACCTATGGCTTCATCCTTCATTCCAGCCTCCCTGTGACTGACCCTTCCTCTTGGTGACATCTTCCTCAACTAGAATGGAAGCTCTCTGTGATCAGGGATTATTTTTCTTTTCTCCATTTTCATCTTTAGCATCTTCCATAGGATTTCACAGTAATAAACCCATGAAAATGTTTTTCCTTTAGCTTATTTAAATGATAAAATAGAAATTCCTTAAGGAATTTTCCCCCTGTTTTTTATACCTAGTCCCAACTGCTGTACATTTGTTCCAATTAGGTGTTTAATAAGTGTTTTTAATGAATTGAATAACGTTTCATCCTGACTATCGTAAGGCCTGATTCAATAAATTGTTTTATTATTCCCTCAAGATAACATAACCTTGCCTTACTCTGAATCAATTAATCAATCAGTTAATAAACATTTGTTTAGAAGTATTCTATATTAGCAGAATAGGAATTGAAAGAAAAATAACAATCCATGCCCCTCAGAAACTTACATTCTTCCAGTGAAGGAGACCAATATAAGTAAAATGTCCTCAAAGACAAGATAATCTTAAAAGGAAAGATTCTAACAACTGGAGGAAGGCAATCAGGGAAAAACCTGAGAGAAGATGGTAATTGAAATGAGTCTGGAAAGAAGTCAAGAATTCTAAGAGAGAAGGCAATGAGTTTTTTAAAGAAATGGAGCATCATGGTTGGAAAACAGTCAACAATGGGTAACTTGGTGGCTCAATGAATAGAGGACCAGACCCAGAGATGGGAGATTCCATGCTCAAATCTGGCCTCAGATGCTTCAAAGCTGTGTTACCCTGGGCAAGTCACTTAATCCCCACTGCCTAGCCCTTACTGCTCTTCTGCTTTAGAATCAACTTACTATTAATTCTCAGATATAAGGTAAGAATTTTTTTAAAAAGGGAATAATTTAGCATGGCTGAAAAGAATGTAATGTATAAGAAATCTAGAAAGAGAGGAAAGGGCCATGTTATAAAGAGCTTTAAGTACCAAATGAAAGAGCTTATAGTTGATCCTTCTAACCAGAGAACAACTGGAGACCTCTTAGCTGGAGTAGGTTGGCAAAATGGAAGCCTGTACTTTATTTTTTTCTTTAAGTTTTATTTAATGAGTCAATTTAGAACATTATTCCTTGGTTACAAGAATCATGTTCCTTCATTCCCCTCCTCCCACCTCCCACCCTTCCCATAAATAATGCACAATTCCAATGGATTTTACATGTGTCTTTGGTCAAAAACTTTTTTCATGTTGTTGATGTTTGCACTAGCATGATCATTTAGAGTCTACAACCCCAGCCATATCCCTATAGAACCTTATGTTCAAGCAGTTGTTTTTCTTCTGTGTTTCTGCTCCCACAGTTCTTTCTCGGGGTGTGGATAAAGTTCTTTCTCATAGATGACTCCAAGTTGTTCAGGATCACTGCATTGCCACTAATGGAGAAGTCCATTACATTCGATTGTACCAGTGTATCAGTCTCTGTGTACAATGTTCTCCTGGTTCTGCTCCTCTCACTCTGCATCAGTTCCTGGAGGTTGTTCTAGTCCCCATGGAATTCCTCCACTTTATTATTCCTTTGAGCACAATAGCATTTTATCACCAACAGATATCACCATTTCTTCAGCCATTCCTCAACTGAAGGGCATCCCCTCGTTTTCCAATTTTTTTGCCTCCATAAAGAGCACAGCTATGAATATTCTTGTACAAGTCTTTTTCCTTATGATCTCTTTGGGGTACAAACCCAGCAGTGGAAAGCCTGTCCTTTAGAAAGTCACTTTGGCAGCTCTGTAGAAAAATGGATTGACCTGGGGGAGATGGAGCTTAAGGTAGGAATCCCAATTAGAAAGCTATTGTAGCAATCCAGGTGAGGACTTGAACACAGACAGTAGTTGTGTGAATGTAGAGAAGACAACAGACAGGAAAGACATGGAGATAGAAAGGATAGAATTTGGCAACCTATTGAGTATGGGATGTGAGTGAAGGTGAGGTGTCAAGGACAACATGGAGGATGTGAATCTCGATTTCTTGATATTAATCTGGAAATTCAGAAGAGAGATAGTAGGTTTCAGGGAAACTAGATGTCATAGTGAATAGAGCACTGGGCTGGTAATTAGCAAGTTCAAATCTGACCTCAGGTAATAACTAGCTATGTGGGCAAGTCACTTTAACTTTTTTTTTGCCTCGGTTTCCTCAATGGCAAAATAGGCATAATAATAGCATTTACCTCACAGGGTTGTTGTGAGAATCAAATGAAGTATTATTTGTAAAAAGCATTTGGCATACTGCCTGAAACATAAATGCTTATTCTCTTCTCCATTTCCCTTTAAGGAAAAAAAAATAATGAGTTCTATTTTGGGAATTTTGAGTATGAGATGCCTAATGCATTTTAAAATATCCAGTAGGCAGTTGTTGATGTAGAATGTGGAGTTCAGGAGAGGGACTAGAGCTTGACATATAGGTCTAGTTTTCATCTGTATAGAGATTATAATTGAATCATTTTAGAGTTGAGGATATTACACAGTAAGAGAGTACAGAAAAGAGGAGAGAAGAGGGGAGGGAATGAAAGGATAGAAAGAGAGGGGGACACATGCATATATGGAGAGAGAGAGACAGACAGACAGACAGACAGACAGAGACAGAGACAGAGGGACCGAGAGTTAGTTTTAGAGTATACCCACAGTTACTGTTTATAACATGGATTTAGTTCCAGTAAAAGAGATTGAGGAGTGGATTAGATAGCTAGGAGAAGAGCTAAGAGACAAAAGTTCAACGAAAACCTAGGAGGAAGAAAGTATCTAGGAAGAAAATGTGGTCATCTATGCCAGTTGCTGGATAGAGGTCAGGAAATTTGAAAGCTGAATATTGAGCAATAGCTTTGAATTCCCAGAACCTGTTTATACGTGTCTTGTGGTTCTTACCAAAGTATGCTTTGTATTTCTAATGTCAGATTCAGGAGCATATTGATGTTTAATACTTAACTGTGTGCTTATCTTGTCCAACCTCTGAATTGTAAGTGTTCTTTAATTGAATTAATTCTTCATTGTTTTTAGCAAGAATAGGAACAACAAAAAATCTAGCATTAATTTGCCTTAATTAAACCACAACTTATAAAATGAAGTCAGAACTTAAGCCTCTGTATAGCAATTGTACTGGGGCCAATCAGATGTGTTACATAGCTTATCTCTATTTAAGACCTTGGAAAAGTATATTATTTATAAAGACAAGTCCAAATTTAAAAAGCTGAAATGGACCATGTATTTAATGTCTAATGGTATCTTTTGGGATGACTGAACACTAACTCCCATTTCATGGATAGAAGCCTTTAATCTTTCTAAATAACCTTTAAAGTCATCTCTTAAAAAATGACTCTCAAATATTGCCATTGGCATTTCGTGATCAATGTTGCAAATAATATTAAAAGAACTATTGTTGAAATAATTGTACACAAATATAAAAGCATTAAATTCATTCAACTAATGTAAATGACTAAATTATATATAATACTTTTTTCAATTACTATACAAATTGAAGTCATAATTTACTTCCTTGGTGATATTTCTGATCAAATCTTAAATAGTTCCCCCCAAAAAAAATACATTTTAAAAGTGATTTGTATATTTAAAATAGGATGTAATCTCTTAAAATTATTTTTAAATCAGTTCTATCCATTTGGATTATGTACTGGCTTTTACCCAATTGATATTAAGCATGGAGCCATTGTAAACCTGTCTAGGCTTATCTATGCAAAGCTATAGAAGAGCAGAATTGCCAGAGCTACATCTCAGTTGTCCCTCTGTCAGTGTATGATTAAAGCTTGCACATCTGGACATGCTTAGAATGCTTAGAATGAAAGACTAATTGTTATGTTATGATGAAGCATAGATACTTTATGGACTTTTTGACATCTTCCATGCCTAGAATAAGAGTGCAAGTCAGTAGTCACAGTTACTATTGGATGTTGGTAGCCATTCTTTTAAAAATAATTCTTGCCAATCAGAGAATTTCATTGCTTTCTATAGTTTGTGTTCTTGAGTCACTGTTATAATAAGCACTCTATTTAACCAATGATTGAACATGAAATAAATTTGATGGAAGATGAGACAAACAAAAACAGTGGTTAGATACAAGAGAAAGGAGGGAAGGATGGAAACAGTTGTAGAAGCACATGAAATTAGTATTCTAAACATAAAACAGGAATGGGGAAATTTTAAAACCAAAAATTATGTTACAAGATAGATAAAAATGGGTTCATATGAAGGCCAACCTAAAAATAAATCAAAGGATTAAATTGGGAAACATTAGCCTTTTTTTCCTCCAGAGAAAACATAACCATTTTGCCTATCACTTGAGTTCCTCCTTACATCAAAAGCATGCTTCATAGAAGGAAATACAGTGAGGTTTAAAAATAAGAGGAAAGGTCTAGCTAGGAAATTCAGTTGATAAGAGGACTAGATCTGGAGGCAGGAGATCCTTGGTTCAACTCTAGCTTTATGAACTTAACAAGTCACTTAACCTCAATTGCCTAAACTATACCTCTTTTTTGCCTTGGAACTAATTTAGATTCTAAGACAGAAGACAAGAGTTTTCAAAATAAAATAAAGATAATAGAGAAGACTTACAGAGGGATGAAAAGGAAGAGGAATCAACATTTATTAAGTGGGTATTATGTGCCAGGCACTGTGCTAAACTCTTTAAATTTATTTCCTCATTAGATTCTCACAGCCATATCACTAAAGAAATTTTCTGTAAATTTGTTCCTGATAAGTAAAACATTGTACTTTGCCATCTTTGGTCATTTTTTTTCTTTCCAAATAGATGAGGAATGTCCAATAGAATAATAAAAGGTCTATCCATAAGCCCTGAAAGAGTCCTTATTTATACTTCTCTGATACTCCTCCATGTTCATTTGCATTATATAAGATACTCTAAGGGGCAGTTAGATGGTTCAGTGGACAGAACACTGGGCCTGGAGTCAGGAAGACCTGAGTTCAGTTGTGGCCATCTACATTCAAAAGCTGTGTGAGCCTGAGCAAGTCACTTAACTTCTGGTTGCCTTATTTAGGTTATGGTCGTGTTTTACTTCATGAAATTATCTAAGAAGTGAATTACTTAATGTGAATACATTTAAGATGTTTCAGATTAGGTAAAATCTGCTCCATCCAGCTATCATCTATCTCTTATCTATCATTTATCTCTATATTTATCTGTCTTTCTATCTACGCCAGAGTAGGTATGAGATGGGGAAAAAGTCTGGACCTCTGATTTTTTTGTATAGATTTTCCAATATGGTAAATCCCTCCATAGACATAAATCATCAGCTCTTTGTATGCCTCCATGCTTTAGAGGATTTCCTGAAGCAATGAGAGATTATGTGATTTAGGTTGGCTTCCATAATCAGAATATGCCAGAGGCTGGATTTGAACTTAAGGATTCTGAGGCTCAGCCTTCTATCTACTACAACAAGGTACCTCTCAGGTAGTCCCGATGTTGCAGTAATCCACATTTATAGCATCCTTAGAGAGAAAGGGTGTACTATTTTCCCCCCAAGAATTTTATCTACCTGAATGCTTTTCATGCTTTTCATCTTGTGAAAAACTAAAGTAGCTACTGTGTCATCTTTTCTTTTCTTCCCTTTTTTTTTTGGTATATTACACATTTTTTTTTGTATACTACCTTTCCATTTAGGCCAGAATAGGCATTCTAAATTCCAATTTTCTCCTCAAACAGGAAGTCTCCTTCACTAACTTGGTCCCATCTTTTCCACAAGACTTAGCTTGATTTTTAATTCTCAAAATACTTTTTATCATTTGCCATTTGAAATAATTTCTCTCTAGAGATGACCATCTAAGTGCCCAAATGCCACATGAAGTCAAGGTTGAGCTATGATTTCTCTCTAGAGTAGTGACATCTGGTTTTTGGAAATGTCTTTGGACTAACAAAAAGGAAGAGAGGAAAAATTTGGATTTATAATGAGCACAGTGTTGGCATTCAGCTTTAGGGAGAGGCTTGGCAGGTTGTATAGCCTGGCCTGGCTAAAGCCTACTGTAGCTGCGAATTGTAATTAACTACTGATGGGACTATAAAAAGAATCTTATTTACAAGCTACCATATTTGCATTGCAACTGTGAACCAAATCCAAATTTTTCTGTCCTTGTACATAGGGAACCTAAAAAAAGAGAAAACTACCTCTTTTTGTAAAAGGGATATCGGTAAGCCCTGGCAAACAGCTATTATGGGCACTTAGTACAATCTGTTCTGCATGAATTTCTTTATTGACCTTATGATAACATTGGCAACCTGTCCTTCAATAATAGACTGAATTCTGCTTCAGAATTCTGCTACCTCCATATCATTTTTCTCCATGTATTTATTTTTCTTCTAAAAAGGAATTTCTGTTCTGGAAGAAATTTTTTAATGATATAACAAGGCCCAAGTCAAAATATAGGACTAGCCTTTAAATTGTAAATTAATTGTTTTTCAACTTGTTTTCAGTCATGCCCCACTCTTCATGACCCTATTTAGAGTTTTCTTGGCAAAGGTACTGAAGTGGTTTGTTGTTTCTTCCTTCAGCTCATTTTACAGATGAGAAAATGGACTTAAGTGACTTTCCTAGGGTCATACAGCTAGGAATTATCTGAGGCCAGGAGTCTTCCTCAATCTGAGTGTCCACTGTGGACTTCTCTGTCTTTGTAAATGAACTAGCAGTTAAAAATGGATTTGAACTGTCAATCATTGTTACTAGCACTAAATCATTTAGATTTCCTGTCCACAGATTACTACGACTGCTTTAGATCTATGGTCACACTGATAAATGTGCATACACTCTAGGGATACAGATTATAACCCGTCTGTTCTTACCCTTCTTGTGGGATTGCTTTCCATTCCCTACTAAGTACAGGGAACCTAGCCAATTGGGGTATCCTTTCCTCAAGGACCTCCCAGAGTTGGATCTCTACTGCCATATGCTTCACAAAAACCATCACAACCATGAGTCATTCTTGTAATCACAATGAAGGGGATTAGATTAGAATACACTGAAGAATCCTTCTAAATTAAATTCAGCAAATATTTATGAAATCCTGTTTGCCAGGTTCTGTGCTAAATCCTAGGAAGACAAACAAAAATAAAGAATATCCCTGCCTTCTTAAAGTAAAATAGCTTACAATCTAATTGGAAGAAGATGCCATATAAAAGTAGAGATGGAGAGAAAAATGGAAAAGCCTAGAGATTCAGGAGATCACACCTTAGAAAGAAGAGAAGTCACAAATAGGAGATTGACCCAGAAGTTTCCTTAAACTGGAATCTTTGGAATTAACTCACCAATCAAAGTCAGAGCCTTAAAGACAAAAGGATCTTCCTTTAAGAGAAGGACACAGAAGTAGATATGTCTTTTAGAGTGAGAAAAAAAAAGTTCAGAAGTTGCAGTTCAATGGTACTATGACTTTTAATCACAGTTGTGTTTGTTTTAATACTTGAGTATGAAGATAATCCATCATCACAATCTTAAAAGTAAAAATCTCATTGTTAATTATAAATAAGTCCTGTTCCATCAAATGTAGACATGAATCTGACTTCTAGCAGTTTTTGTCAGATGCAATCAAGCTCTGGAAGATTCGGGCAAACTGGAAAGAATTAAAGTAAATGTATGGCTTTAATTGTGGAATGTGTGTATTTTATCTGAGAATCACCCTAAGTTAATGACAGAAAGGTTCATCACTACAGTCTTGGTCATAACAACTCTTAGAGACCATTGACCTATATTTGGAGGAACTGCAATCTGCATATGTAGAGGACTGATTCATGTGATAGAAATAATGGATTCTTGAAATAAATATTTAAGACTTGGCTGAAACGTGGGAAAGTAAACTTATATCCTAAAAGCCTCTTTTTGGTGCAGGAAAGCTTTCTCTAGAAGAAATATCTGTTATTGAAATCCCTTTGGCAAGGATACTGGTTCCTACATCTTGTGTGGTACCTTGTGTGGTTCCTACATCTTGTGTGGTACCTGATAAATCTTTTAAATCCTGCGTTTTATATTTATGTAAACATTGTTGGTCTGTTAGCCATTTCAATCATGTCTAACTCTTTGTGACTCCCAAAGATCCTGGAGTGGTTTACCATTTCCTTCTCCATCTCCTTTTACAAATGAAGAAACTGAGGCAAATAGTTAAGTGACTTGCTGAAAGATCAACTAGCTAGTATCTAAAGTCAAATTTGAATTCCTTACTTACAAAGATGAACTTCCTTACTTCATGACTGGTACTCTATGTACTGCTCCAAGCTGCCCATGCAAACATTATGCAAATAGATTTATGAGTAAAGATAAGTGAGATGGCACCAACCCCTCAACTATTTCTTTATGCAGAAAATGGAAGCATTTTCCTTCCATTTGAAGAATGAGTTATGTTTATAAAATTTCAGGTTTTAGAAGTGAAAGAAAACTTAGAGATCATTAAGTCAACTTCTTTATTGACTAAAGAAGAGCAGAAAGTTATTGGAAGTTGAACAACTTGCTTATAACAGGTAGAGTTAAACTTGGTGATTTCAACTCTCCTTTACTGCAGGTGAGGATGTGTCTAGTAATGTGACTTGCAAATGTGGATGTCCTTTAGGTATCTCTTTGAAAGGAAATGAAAGCTTTGTTGGCTCTGGAAGCTCTATTTTGAAATGCAAATATTTCGGGGCTGGGTAACACATAAAGGTGTCATGAATACAGCCCTGAACATTAATTTATCAAAGAACTTTATTCCTAGAAAGCTAACTGGTTTAGATAAGACAAAGGAGGACTAGGCTGAGGGTCCAGGATCAGGCTAAGGGAGATATATCAGTTAGGGGATCCTGGTGAGCCAGATTGCAGCATAATAGGGGGGGAGGTATACAGAGGGGAAGGTACACTTACATTCTTTTCTTCCTTATTTTACCTTCTGCTGGCCCTTGTAATTTTACTGATGGTAAACAGTGAAGCTGAGCTAACTAGAATGGCTTTCAGCAGCTTAAAGGTTCTTATATATTCCAAACATGAAGCCATAATGAAAAAAAAAGTTAGGAAGTATATAGTGTACTCTTCCTATGAACTTTAAGGTTCTGTAATGCATTTTATATTTTAAGAGCTATTTGATTTAATATTCTTTCCTAGGGCCAAGTATTTGAAAATGATCCTTTGGATGTGTTTGAATGACAAAAGGCACAAATAAATTGTCTTATAGCTAGACTAGTAATTGGTGTGTTCTTTTCAACAGCAGATACTGAAATGGGAAAATTGGTTTTAGAATTATATTACAATTCTCCCCAAAGCTTAAAATATTTTTTTCAGCATAACTGGGGGATATGTTTCATCTAACTGCAGATGCCCAGAGACCTTTGTTTTTTTTTTTTTTTAAGGACAGTCATAGGTAAATCAGTGATATATACTTTATTACTACTTAATGACTTCTCTATAGATTTTAGCTTATTTAGCATAAAGATTAATAGCAAAATGTTTAGGAAACAGCATCCATGTTGGCTTTTCTCCTCATTATTATCTATTCTTCCCCTAGTCCCTGTATTCACAATATAAACAATTATTTTAATATTAATATTTTACTTACAGTGAGATTCGTAATTCTTTTTTCTCATTCTTTAGGAAACACTATGTCTCATAATTATAGGAAAATGGTCCATATCACATTTAGGCTAAACTTATCAATTACTGGTAGTCATTTAGTGAACTAGATGCTATGGATAAAAATATTGAGTACTCTTTGCCCCAAAGTCACCTAGATTTCCCTCTGCTCAAGTCCTCAAAGTGAACTTTAATTGATAATTCCCATTCTTAAATAACTTTTATTTTTATTTTGTTTTTATTATTTTACATTGCTTTGTAGTTTTATTATTTTGTTTTATTGTTATTTTGAGTTTTCTTTTTAATATGTTTAAGTATTGTTTTATTACTGTCTTATGTTTTATTATTGTTGTTGAGTACTTTCAGTCGTAACTGGCTCTTCATGACCTCAATTTGAGTTTTCTTAGCAAAGATTTTTTTATAGATGAGGAAACAAAGAAAAACAGGGTTAAGTGACTTGCCCAAAGTTAAACAACTAGTTAATGTCTGAGGCCAGATTTGAACTCAGGAAGATGAGTTCCTGATTCCAAACTCAGAGGCTTCCTCTCCACTGTGCCACCCAGCTGCCATCATTATCATTTTTTTAATTAGTCATAAATCATAGGATCAGAGAGCCACACATGGGATACACCTCATAGGACATGTAATACAATCTTCTTTAGAGATGTGAAATCTGAGAGCAGGATAGCTATGGGACTCCTCCAGCATCCAACATAACCCAAGGTCACAGGTAGTGTGTGTGTCAGAGACAGGTGAATTTGAACTTGAGGTCCCTGACATTTAAGCTAGCACTATTCCCATGATACTGTGCAACCCTATTTTATTAATGTCTTTGCCGGAACATACCAGTCATTCATTGCTTCCCTCTTCCCCCTCCTCACCAAAAGACCTCCCTGGAAACAAAGAAAAAAATTAAGCAAAACCATTGTGTTTGACAACACAGCCCCCCCACCCCCAACAACCCTCCCAGGCTTTGTTCTATCATCTTTTCTCTCCTTTTAATGCTCTTATAAGCCACAGTTTCTACATTTGTTGGGCTTTATGATCTTCGAAACTTTTTCCAGTTCAAAATCAATGATTTTATCATTTTCTTAAAATCTATGGTAAATGAAATCTTTTTTAAAATGTGTGTATATCTTTTGAGCATTTATTTATTCAGGCATGCCACAATTTAATGTGTTTGAATTCTCCATATATAGGGCATGAAATTTATCTGTAATATTTGATATAAAAGTTTTTTCCCACTCAGCAATTTTCTCTCCTTGTTATATCTCATTGATTCTAATGGGATATAAATTAATTTTTTCAGAAGTAATAGTCTGTTTTGTCTTTTGTAATGACTTCTATCCATTGTTTGGTTAATAATGTCAATTCTTGATTGTATTTATGAGTTATGCCTTTCCAATACTTAATTTTTAAATCATTTACCATTTGGTATGTATGGCATATGTATAAAAAGCCTGACTTGTTACTAACCTACTGTCCATTATTCCTTCCAGTAATATATATTTTGAGGGTTATCAATTGAAGTTGGACTATATAATCTCAAGGATCTCTTCAGTCTTTATACCCATGATTTTATAGTTATGTGATTCAATTTTATTTTGTTGATCCACATTTTTATTCTGATCAATATAATATTATTGATCACTGCTTAATAATTTATTTTGATATCCCTTAACTTCTGCTTTTTTACATCATTTTCTTTGGGTTTCTGATTATTCCTTCAGTTGCATTTTGTTGTTATTTGTCCAGTTTCTCAAGTATTCCTTTGTATGTGTTACTCTTATCTCCATCACTTTCTTAATTTCAGTTCCAGGTTAGGACAAAAGAAGGTACTCTCTTTAATAGAGGAAGTCAATTCAGTCTAAAAACAGAAGTTTAATAGAGGAAGACTTCTTTGCCCTAACACAGCATGAGTCGATAACAAGGATAAAGTAGCACTTAGCCTCTCTGCATGATCCCTCTCCTCCCCACTTCCCCCCTCCACCAGAATCTCCATCTGGAAACACATCTGGTCAATAGACTATCAGAGTATGGCTGTGTATAGTCCTAGGCACCAACTCTAGGCACAAACTCAAACTTGATTGCCTTTTTTATGTTCCTAGATGAGCAGGAAAATGTTTTTAGGGAAAGTAGAACTAGTCAGGTTGCAGGAAAGGTTTATTCTGAATCTAACCCTATGTTGGCTAGTGAGGTAAAGAAGGAAGCTGTGGAAAGAAAATTAGGTTTCAGGGCAGCTTTATCTCATAATAAAACTCTTTGGTAGTATATTTGACTTTTCACAAATATTACAAATTAGTTTCAAAAGTGCCATTTTGGTCATATTGGCATAATTCTGCCATGAGCAAATGCCCCTCTAATTATTTTTCCTTCTGTAGTCCTAAAGAAAACGTCTTATAATTATATTTGTAGAATTCTTGAATGTATCATGACTCCAAATTATTTTATATATTTTGTGTATGTGTTTTTAAGGATTTCACTTTGTTCTCTTTTTCCCCTTGATAAGATTTTTATTTTCTATGTATTACTCTGTTGCTGTTATTACATTAATGATTTTGTGCATTTCTTTTGAATATTACTATTTTGCCCATGTTATTAATTTGTCAGTTAGTTTCTTTGCTGTTTTGTGGGGGTCTACAAAAAAGAACACTTTTGTTTATTTGATAATGTTTATGCTTTTTAATTTATTGCTTTTTATTATTCCTAAAATAGGATTTCTAAAACTTTTGAATAATAATGAGACCAGTCTTTGTTTGACTCCTATCCTTAGTTGGAAAGTCCATTGAAAATAATATCAACTTTTCATTTTAGATGTATGTTATTTTTATTATTTTAAAATGCCCCATCAATGAACAAATTATTAAGGTTTTTAATATAAATGAGTATTGTATGCTATCAAGTTCTTTTTCTGCATCTATACATGTGGTCATGTGATATTATGTGCTTAATCATGCAAATTACTTTGCTCATTTTTAACTAGCCTACAACCCTGATATATATTTAGCCTGCATATTATAACTACTTTTAATAGTTTGCTGTGGTATTTTTGCTAGGATTTTTAAAGATGTAAATATAATATAAATATAAATTATAATATAATATATAAATTAAATATAATTAAAGATAAATTAGTGAGATCAGTCAGTAGTTCTCTTTCTTAGCTTTATCTATACATAGTTTGGTTCTTGTTTTACAAAAGAAGTTTGGTAAAGCACTTTATCAGTTAATGCAGATTATATGTAGATGTTAATTGCTATTCCATAGGATTCCATAAAATGTTGATATAGAAAGATCCATAGAGTTTATCTAGTCCAACTTTTCTATTGCATGTATAAGGAAACTGAGGCCCAGAGATTTAAAATGATATGCCAAAAATCGGACAAAAAGAAAATAGCACAGCTGGAATGTGAACTTGGGTAATTTCACTCAAAATCCAGTTCTCATTTCACTCTAAAAGAATGGATTTTTTGCTTTTTTTTTCTTGAGTCAGGATGCAATTTATTCAGCATTACTTTTCATTGTCTCATCATTTATAGATTATCTTTCCATCTTCTCTTAATATGTTTTCCTGGAAAACCACTAAACTTCTAAGATTTGGTTCAGAGTCATTACTTTTCAAATGTGCTATTATTTTATCTATAACAATGATATTTTGACTTTCTAATTATCTGTAAACTGTGTTTACAAGTCTCCTTACAAGTATTTTCCCTCTAAAAGCATTCTTTACCCTAACAGAAATTTCTGTCTTAATGAAAATAAATGATTTTCTTGCTCTACTCAGTATCCCTAAGCAGAGCTAATGCTGATAAGAGATTGCAGCTTGAAGTTATAATAGAGAACAGGACAGAAAAAGAAAAGTGATGCCTTTAGGATGTTATTTGACTATTAAATTAATATCTTAAAATAGAAAGCAAAAAATAGATCTTTGGAAAATATTTTTATTAGTATTTCACATATATTCTAGTAAACTAATTTTTTTTCTTCTAAAGCAAACCAATGTTTATTTGATTGTGTTTGAACTATTAATGTGAAAATGGAAAATAAGAGCATTTTATATCCCTTAAGTTACTCATTTTCTAAAATAAAGATATGCCTAAAAGAGTTGGAAATTAAGGGGATGTTAATCAATTGGGGAATGGCTAAACAAGTTGTAGTATGTGGTTGTAATGGAATATTATTGTGTAATAAAAAATTATGATCAGGATAATTTCAAAAATATATGGAAAGACATATGAACTGATGCAAAGTGAAACATTGTATACATTAACAGAAATATTGTATGATGATCAACTAGGATGGAATAAACTATTATAAGCAAAGCAAGGATTCAAGACAATACCAAGAGATTCACAATGAAAAATGCTATCTACAGCCATAGTAGGAACTATCAACGACTGATTGCAAATTGAACCACACCATCTTTTACTTTATTTCCTTCATGAGTTTTTTCTTCCATGGGCAATATAGATCTTCTTTCATGACATAAGGAATATGAAATATTTATTGCATGTCAACAAAAAAAGTTATTCCTATAGGTTTGTCCAATTATAATCAAATAGCAAAAATAATGACTCAAAAATAAATGTTGATAACACAAATTAAGCGAGAAGGCTAGTTTTGTTTCCCTCTCACAGAGATCCCTCTAATTTATTTTATTTTGTTTTATTTATTTTTTGAGCAGAAATGTTTTATTTAATTAATTAATTTAGAATTTTTTCCATGGTTACATGATTCATGTTCTTCCCCCCCAGCCTGGAGTCGACATACAATTCCACTGGGTTTTACTTGTGTCATTGAAGATCCTTCTAATTTAACCCCACATTTTTAGAATTTCTTTGGAGTATGAGATATTGATATTTACATATTATAAAAATTAGTATGAATTCGATTCTTTTCAATTCAGTGAACATTTGTTAAACATCTACTTTGGGGGACACATTATGCTGAGACAAATTTCTATTACTGGCTGCTTAGTGACTGGACTATGAATTAGGTCATTTGAATAACAACATCACTTAACTCCTAAATCAATTTCTTACTCCTGGCATCCTTCTAGTCCCAACTAAAATCCTCTTTTCTACAAGAAACCTTTCCCAAACTCCTTTAATGATAGTGTCTTCCCTCAAAGATTAGCTGCAATTTATCTCATATATATGTATACATATGTTGCTAATTTTATATAATATGTATATAATAGCTTAATGGTATAAACATATCTATTTACCTATCTTTATTAGATTTGTCTATCTATATCTATTAAGATATAAAAGTCTTGAGATCAGGGACTGTTTTTTGGCTTTCTCTTTATTCCAGGTGCTTTAGCATGGTGCTTGGCATGTAGTAGAGGCTTAGTAAATGCTTATTCAATTGCCTAAAATGGACTGATGATTTGATTGGCATCTGTCAACTATGACACTGGTATATTCACCATAGCTTCTAACCAAAGTCTGATCAAGTAACCTAAAATATATTATTATTCCAAGTTGAAAAACATTGAAACTGTTTATAATGTTATAATGATTTCCCTTAGACTTCCATATGCCAAATAAAAAGCAGCAGGCTCATTGCTTGTAGTCAGTCACACATCTTATATTCCTTGAATGACATATAACCTTAGAAACATAAAAAAGAGTCACTGAGCTAGTGGACAAAGCAGTTCCCAAATAGTCTAACTCTGGAAGGAATCAAGGTGGAAATGAAAAAAGATTTTTGTTTGTTTTTTTTTTTTTTTGCTTTTTTCCCCTCACACCTCTGTCCAGTTCCCTGGGGAGCATCACTAGATGCTAAAATTGAAGGGGAGAATTAGACACAGGAATTCACTTAACGTGACTGTTAATTTGGGCAGCATTATGTAGTAAAAAAAAAAAAAACTCTTGAACCAGAAGACCTTGATTCAAGGCCCTATTCCAACACAGCTATGTGGCTGTGGACCTAGATGCCCATTATGGGATCAATATTCAGTATAAATCTCTGCCCTTCATTTGGGATACCATTGTTGGATATAAATCATAATCTCAGCTCCTCATCTATAACATGGAGATAACAGTAATTACACTGCTTGTCTCAAATATTTATAGAGAATAAAATATTTTAAATGATAAAATTCTGTATAGTATTATTTTTATTATTATTTTTAGTGAGAATATTGATAATACCTTTTTCTCAACCAGATCCAAATTCTAAACCAGAAACAGTAGACTCTGAAACTGAATGAAGCATCAATTTCTTTGGTCTTGGGCAAGTCATTTAGCTTCATGGTAGAAGTGCACCTGAGTTGAGTGGAAATATGATTTGCTTTCTGTTAGGAAACTCTGGTACTTAGAAGGTGTTAGTGAGTATTTTAGCATTTGATATGGAGAAGGCATATTGTTAAATTAACTGTGTTAACAAAATTAGGTCCCCAGACATAAGAATAAAATAAAGACTTTTGAAACGAAGAGTTTCATCTTTTCTTTGTGGAATTGCTTGTTGGCTATGGGGTGGTGGCTGGGGAGGGAAAGAACATGAATCACGTAACCATGGAAAAATATTCTAAATTACATTTTTCAATTCAAAAAAATTTTTTAAAAAGAAAGAATCAAGTTGATAAGAGATTGATTACATGGAGTGAAGGAAAAGAATGAAGCAGAGATGATTTAAACATTTCTCCCTTGGGTAATGATGGTCTCATTGACAGATAACATAAACTTCTTTCTCCTTTTCTCCTTGACAGTGAGACTCCATGACAGCATATCCGAAGAAGGATTCCATTACTTAGTCTTTGATTTGTAAGTACCCCTATGTCCATAGTGTATTGGCATGTTTTTGGATGGCTCTGTTTTAAAGCAATCAAGTTTAAGTTGTAAGTCAATGGAGTTTCTTCCCATTTGAAAGACTTAATTAATGATCATGCTAATGGTTTGAAAATTGTCTTAAGTTGGCATCAAGAATCTATGCCTTTTGGGGAGCAGCTAGGTGGCTCAGTGGGTTGAGAGTCAGGCCTGGTCCTGGGTTCAAATATGACCTCAGACACTTCCTAGCTGTGTGACGCTGGACAAGTCACTTGACCCCCTTTGCCTAGCCCTTACCACTCTTCTGCTTTGGAACCAATACACAGTGTTGGTTCTACACAAGATGGAAGGTAAGTTTGTTTTTTTTTAAGAATCTATGCTTTTTGGTAAGAGATGATCAATAATATTTTCCTCTTTTGAAACAAAATTAATTATTAGAGTCACCCTAACAAATGAGACTTCACTTTCTGGGTTAATAATTAGTACTCATTTGAATAGACATCAGCTGTGCCTTAGACATCCAACAACTAAAGGGCCCTTATTTTCTAAAGGATTTTTCAGAATCCAATAATACTGCTTCCTGATGCTAACATATATGAACTTGGGTGAAATATATGAAATTTGGATGAGTTTAGAGCTCAGGACAATAATTGTGCTGTGTGCTTTATGCAAGGCTGAGCACTGATTGGTATTTAAAACATTTTCAACATTCTCTGTGAACTGAAAGTCATAGATCACTGTTGAATCTGCTCCCAGTGTTATGAAACATTTTTTCATATGGCTTTATCACAAAAGATGACATCCTTCGACACCGCCCCATGCAATCTTCCTATTTGGGACGCATTATTTCTATCTTCATTTGGTGATTTGAGGATGTAAAGAGTTCCTTAATATAAAGTGGGGGTGACAGGTGGCACTTAGATGAGCTATTTGGGATTAGAGTTTATTTTTGTAGCTAAATAATACCACATGTGCAAGAGGGCTAGGATCATTTCCCCATTCAGCACTGTGACCAGTGAAGCATCAATATATGAATAAGGCATGTCACACAGAAACCTACTGAGCCATCCAACAGCCAGGAGCGAGAGTTTGTCTTTGGTTGTGTAAAGCACATTCAGATCTGGCCAAATAAAAGGCATTATATAATATGGGCTGGCATGATTCCCACACCAGAATGAAAAGTGAAGGGACTTCATGGGATGAGTGTTGCCAAAAGCTAACCAGTGCTACAACTGGAAAAATGCTGATTCAGGTTAGTGCATCTACCAAGTTCCTTAGTAGGTGAAAACATCTTTAAAGTTAACTCTGTCTGCATTTATAGTTGAGGAAGCCCTAGACTTTTAAGAATTTTTCTTCTGAATTGACCATTTAAGAGTAAAAGACTTTTACACTTTTCATGTAGATTTTTTAAAATTTTAGGACCAGAAGGCACCTTGAAATCTATTTAGGCCAACCACCTTATTTTACAAATGAGGAAGAAAAAGAAAGCAGCTCTGCATGAGGTCAATCAATATTAATTCTAGAGCTAGAAGCTCTATCTACTGTGCTCTGTACCTGTTCCTTGCTCAGATCAAGGGTTTCAAGTAAGGAAAGGAATAGGACTCCCCCAAATGTGACCCACAATGCTTTAAAGTAAGGAATTAATCAGATTATAATGTAATTGGGAAATATGCTACAAAATTAATTAATTAAAAAGGGAATACACAAATGTGTCCATATGCTGCCTCCAGGAATCCTTACATATGTTTTAGTAGCCCCTGTTTCTCTTTGAGTTTGACTCTGACTTTTCCATTGACTTGACCATAAAGCCAGCATTTGTCATGAAGCAAGACTGGAATCTCAGGAAATAGAATGAAAGCTGGTTACAAAATGGAATTGGCTTGGTGGAACAATTGAGAGAAACAATTTGATTCCATCTCAAGAGCACTGATTGCTTCATGGACTGCCATATGTTTTATCCTTTGTTTTTCTGCAAATCATTTATGTGAAAATAGATGGTATGAGCCATTGATTGATTCTTAAATTCATGTGGATACAATTAATTCTCTCAATTCTGGAAAAGGATAGCCCTCATAATAATAATTACATTTTATAGAGTTCTTTAAAGTTTGTAAAGAATTTTACACACACTAGGTGCTTTTATTATCCTCTTCGTATAGATGAGGAATTTAAGGCAGGAAGAGGTTTAGTGAGTTGTCCAGCAACAAAAGTTTGTATGTTCCTGAAGAAAACATATCATTTACTATTTGTTTATATGGGTATATGATTTGGGGTTTTGATTTTAAAAGATTACTCTGTTACAAAAATGAATAATATGAAAATAGGATTTGAGTGATAATATATGTATATCCCAGTGAAACTGCTTATCAGTTCTGAGATGGCAGGGGAGGAAATAGAGTAGGGAGACAATAATCATGGAACTATGGGAAAAAATAAAAATTAAATTAAATTTTTAAAAAAGTTTGTATTTTTCTGAGGCACGATTGGAACTTATCTTCCTAACTCGAGGTTTGGTACATTATCCAGGATGCTGGTCCTCATTTTCTTCATCTTTCTAAACTGAAGATAATCACTAAAATTCACTACTTCTAAAGTCTAATAGAGCATACCATCAGAAATGATAGGAAAAACAAACTCTTAAAGGGACTGAGAGAACATAAGAATGAATTCTTAAATAAATTCCTCAAATTAAATTTACACCAATGATGTACTACAGAAGTAAGCCAGGTGCTATTAAAAATACATAGGCCCCCACCCAGTAGACTTAGGTTACATATTACTGGCTGCAAAGAAAGCCCTTAATACCACTGCTGAAATGATTCTTCTGAATCTAATATTATAATAAAGATGAGAGCCCCAGAATTCCTAAAGCAGGAATGTTCTCTGGGCTTGTCACAGAGATGATGGTTTTGGCATTATTTGACATACATTCTTTCTGTGGAATTTTGAATTGTATGAACCAAATAAGAAGTACTTTTAAAGGTCCATTAGGTTTCCTCCATTTCTGAAAGGCAAAACAATAATTCTCTACTTTCTGGGTATATATATATATATATATATATATATATATATATATATTACAAATTCTACTCATTGTTATTTCCATTTCTTTGACTGACAAACACCCTGTCTTCAGTTTAAAGCACACAAATGCAACCATTACATTTTTAATCAGTTCTTACCAGTGGAAAGAGAGCTCAGTGCCCATAAGAGATTTTTTTTAAAAAATGGCAGCACCTTCACAAGGTAAAAGGGGTAGATGCCCTGGATTTTTTAATCTTTATCTAATCAGGCTGTGTAAAAATAGACTCAAATCCAGTACTTCAATCCCCACAAGCCTTTGCTCCACTTCCCCAGAATGCTTTGTAATCTCACCTGGGCCGAGAGCGAGATGGGGTATTTAAACCTGGTTGTGAATAGGCTCTGCCTCTTTTGGACTTCCTTTTTGGAGTAGACGCATCTCTTTCATGATGTGAGGTTATCTTGTCTAGGCCTCTGGCCTAGGCACGTGTTTTTCTTATTCTGTATTTTCTTTAATCCTTAACCTTTAATAAACCTCTAAAAAATATAATACTCCTTGCAGGGAGAAACTAATTTCTACCTGCCTCAGCTTCCCCAAAATTTTAATCTTTACAGTTGTACCCAATGCCCAATTCTGAATTCAATGAAGTTTGTCTCTGACTCTCTTCCCTTCCTTCCATATGTAATTTTATGGTGCTCTTCCCAAGCACTAAGAGCCTTACCTTTTCCTTTATCTTGAACTCCATGTGCCTCAACAAGGCCTATCTTCTGAGGCAATGGTCCATGGTCTAGATGTTTTCTCTACTCTTTTTCTTTGAAACAGAATTTCCTTGTCTTCTCTAGTCTGGAAGTATAGTGCCCAGCCAAGCTCCTGATTTCAATGCTGATCAGCACGACCTGGGCAGGATCACCCTTCTCTTAGCATCCTGGTGCTCCTATGTTCATGAAAGGAAGCCTACCATATTTATACTGGACTCACTATGGATATGTTAGCTCAGTCCTTGCAAACATTAATGGTATGGGAGCCTCAGCCTCCCTCTGTAGTAGAGATTAAAGCAATGCAATACCACTACTGGCATCCGTTTTACTGATCATTATTTACCTGTCCTTTGCACCATTATTTCAGGGAGCTCCTGAATGGGTACCAAAAGACCCTTCCGTGTAACATATTTGTATTCTAGCATTTGGAGACATTAGAGATAATGCCTTAACTTACTAATCATTTTGATAGTGGGAATTTTGGCCATGATACCAGACTAAGTGATATGTGGTGACAGGAGGTGGGAGTGGAGAGAAGGAATAAAATTGTTCATGGTTTTCAAATCATCAACTGGAGCCTATTCAGTATTTCACCTATTTCCCTTACTGAAACTATGGCTCTTTACCTACTGTCTATCTTTTTAGCACTGTGGCAATTTTTCAAGTGTGTTACTTTAGCACAGAGTACTACACCGAAGGAAGAAATCAATCTCACTTAGGCTGGTTTCCAGGACTTAAATCCCTGGAAATCCATTATTCATTGGAGGGCCAACCATAGGAGGTAAAGTTTCCACCTCTTCCTTATCTTGCCACTGTATGGATATGATGAGAATTTCAGAGCTCTAATTAGTCTTTGATCCCACCAGCTAACTCCAGCATGTAAATAATTTCTCCTCCCATTTCTTTATAGCTACCACTCTTCTTAGTTCTCTTTCTACCTCTCCAAAGGTTTCTTCCTTGACTCTGCATCTTCATCCTGACTCATCGGGCTTTTGCAATGTTATATGATCTCAGTTCTTCTTCCTTCCAGCCAATCTCTCCTATTTTACTTCCTCTTCTACCTCCATTCCCTAGATGTTCTTCACAGTTGTCTTTGCTCTTATGCACCTCTCCTTCTTGTCCATCACATCCCTTCCCCTTAGCTTCAGATTTGATCTCCATGGGGAAGTCTTCCAAATTTAGATTTCTAGTCCTGACTTCATCCACATTTCTAACAGCCAGTGTTACATGGTATTCTATCATTGCCTCAAACTCAATGTGACTAAAACAAACTGCTACCAAGAAAGATCCTCTCCATACTTATATATTTCTATTAATGGAATTGTTACTTATTTTCTCAAAGTTTTGATTGATTTACTTTTTGTACCTCAGGACTAATACTTCTTTGCCATTAGGTATACCACCTACTCCAAACCTGGACTGATTTCCTTCTTTTGTTGAGTTGTTTACAATCTTGACTGACTCTTTGTGAGTCCATTTGGAGATTTCCTGGCAAATATACTAGAGTGCCATTCCCTTCTCCTGCTCATTTTACAGAAGAGAAAATGGAGGCAAACAGGCTTAATTGATTCATCCAAGGTCACATAGCTAGTAAATGTCTGAGGCTAGATTTGAACTCAGGAAGGTGAGGTCTGGCACTCTCTCTGCTGCACCACCTAGCCACACTTCCACAACAACAACAAAATATCATCTTCCCCAAACTGGGACTGCTTTCCTTACTGCTTCCTTTTAATAGTTTTTATTGACATATTTGTTTTTGCAAAACCAGAGCAAACATTTTCAAATTATCCCCACCCCATGAGAGCTCTTTTGAACCAAAACAAAACAATTAAGCAAAACTAGCAGTACAGTGACCTCCTCTGAAAATAAATATGACATTCCATATCTGTAGCACCCCCCAAACCCTCTATTTTTAAGTGTTTTTAATGAATAGATATTTATTTTCTCTCTCCCAAACCTACTGCATCAGAGGGAAAAAGACCCTTGTAACAAATATACAGTAAAGCAGAATAAATTTCCTCAGGTATGTGTGTGTGTGTGTGTGTATGTATATATATATATATATATATGTATACATAAACATATATGTAGCCATATGTAACCACATATACTCTCCATCCATCCATCTATCTATACATACACACCTCATGAAATATGTTTGTATACATATTTTCTATCATATTTGTATGTATGTTAGCAAGTAGATAGTATGTAGTCATCATTGTTACTCCAAAATCATGCATAGTCATTGAATCCAATGATTTCAGATCTCAAATTATACTACAAATTAGAACAGTTCTTTTTTTTTTTTTTAATAAAAACCTTCACCTTCCATCTTGGAATTAACACTGTATTGGTTTCAAGGCAAAAGAGTGATAAGGGCTAGCCAATGGGGGTTTAGTGACTTGCCCAGGGTCACACAGCTTGGAAGTGTCTGAAGCCAGATTTGAACAAAGGACCTCCTGTCTTTACGCCTGGCTCTCAATCCACTGAGCTACCCAGCTGCCCCCTAGAATAGTTCATTTCTGATTAAAATGTAAAGTGAATGAATTTTGGAACCTATTAGATATATAACATACCAAAAATCCAAAACATATCTAAACCATTTAGTATTTTCATAATCATAAGACCTCTAGCTACTGGGATAAGGACTCACTACATAATAAAAACACTTGGGAAAATTGGGCAGCAGTATGGAAGAAAGTTTATTTAGAATAATACTCACACCTTATATTAAGATAGATTCAAAGTGAATGCATGGCTTAAATATAAAAGCCATATAAAAAAGCCATATAAAAATAATAAATAAGCAAGAGAAATATGTTAAAAATAATCAACATGTCTGTGAATGGAAGAAAAATTTATAACCAAAGGATAGAGAGGGTCACAAAAGATAAAGTGGATAATATTGATTATATAGTTTTAAAAGATTTTACATAAACAAACCTAATAAAGCTATGACCAAAAGGGGGAAAAATAACTAGGAAAAATCTTTATGGCAAATTTCTGTAATAAAGGTTATGTTTTCAAGACATGTAAGGAAATTATTCAAATTTATAAAAACCATTCACAAATTGATAAATGCTTTACGGTTATAAACAGGTCAAGAGAAGATATTCCATAAAAAAATAAGAATACAAGCCTGGCTGGTAACTTCCTTAATATAGAGCACTCCAAAGTAAAGAACTTCTCCACCAGAGCAGAGACACTTCCTGTGTGATTTGTAATCTTAAGGAGTAGCCTAGAACACTGATCAAGTGCCTTGTACTGAGCCCCATAGGCAGTATTTTTCAGAAGCAGAACCTGTGTTTGCCTTATTTGGAAACCCATTATCCACTATCCCAAGCTATCTTTAGCATGATTTCCCTTTCCAGTATTTAACAAATAAGCATTCTTTGTGTGACTGCAAATATGTGGCTAGTCCTGCTACAGAATATCATTTGTGAAAGCTTGTCTTTTTCCCTGCTACCTTGCTTTAAGTATATCTTAAATACAAGTATAAAGAAGGCATGGGGTTAGTACTTATTGATGTTCTTTCCATTCCCCTTTTCCAGAAAGAGCAAGATCTGTAATCTTTTCCCACAATTGTCTTGGACCCTCTCCTCCTTTATCCTATATTTTTAATGATCTTCAAATGAGACATGTCCAGAATTTTCTTGCACAATTTAACCCTGGTTTAGTCTAGCTATCTTTCTTATATTTAGCTCTAGATCTACATCATCATAAAGCATATCACTGTGGCCTCTATTATCTCAATATGGTGGCTCTACTGTCATTGATGGATATATGTATTTTGGTAATCTTAACAGATATTTAATGTGTAGTTCTGATATTGACATTCTAATTTCATTCCTAAATGCTCAAAGGTTGTTCTGTTTTCATTATCTCATGCCAGATTTTCTGGAAACTTATTGTGCTGTTTATTGGTTTCTGCCTTTTTCTGAGGCAACTGATTTTACCACTGGTTAGATGATCTCCCAGTTTAGCAAGATGGTCAACTCTTCATTAGATAAAATAGTTCTTAGGGTTTTTTTTTAATTCTCCTGATTGTGGTGATTTATTTCCATCAGTTAAACATCTTTAGGAAATGAGCCATGTTAATATCTGCTCTTTTGTCTTTCTTATTTTGAGGCACTGATAGCTGGTTAAGAGATATCTTTGCGGTTGCCCTAACTACATGCCTTATATTTTCTTTGTCATTTTTTTCAAATCTACAGACATTTAACTATGAAAAGAAAACTGATTTGGAAATTGCTTTCATATAAGAGTCTAGCCATTTTATGTCTTTTAAAATATATCATTTCACTTTTTAATACGTTATTAGGTATATCCCCTTCCTGACTTTTTGCTTGAAGGAAGTAATTTTTCTATATGGGCATAAGCCTTCTGTATATTCCATGAGCCTTTGGCATCTTTCATTTCTTACTCACGAACCAAGTTGTTGTTTTTGCTCCTTTGTTCTTCCTATGGCTACTTTTGCCTTAATGTTACTGAGGATTCAGGTATATGTAGATTAACTTTTTGGGTCTTATCTGATTACACATAGAATTTCTCTAACTCCTCATTTGTTACAACAGATGTGGGAACGTGTGATGCAGTTATATTCATAGTGGCCTTTTTATAAATAGTCATCATGAGCACTGTGGTAAGAAAAGGGCCCCCTAAAAACTTTAGTTGCTGCCTTTGGGATAACAAGGGGGAATTCGATTCCAAAACTTTATTGAATTAAAAAATGATGGAAACTTTGAAGAAAAATGACCACCTCTACTTCAAGTTTGTGATCAAAAAGGATAATGTTAGAGACATTCCCTAGATTTTGGAAGAACATATTTCATTGAATTTAGAGGAAGGGTAGGTAGACTTTTATAGGCTAAAATTTCACAAAGGAAGTCTACCCAGAGAGAATGAGAAACTTTCAAGATTTAAATTCTGAAGACAAAAAAAGGAACTAATCCATTGAATAGGATATGGGAATTATCTAAAGAGAGAATTGTAGACATAAGGGAAACCAATTTATTTGTTTTATATCTAACTATCTAAGCATTTCTGAAATATACAGAAAATGGAAACAAAGGCAGATAGGGGATGAATGCAAAAGTATGGTATGTTAAGAATAGCACCAAATTCTTAAGTTAAGTGTGAGCTGAAGCTGGAAAAAAATAAACGTAAAACCAAAACTGGAGGTTTTAAGCTATATTAAAGGATATAAAAAAAGGATAGGACAGCATTTTTATTGTGGATGAGAAAACGACAGATAACTGACCTCAGAAAGAAAACAGAGCTGCCTACGCAACTTGGCGTCTTTTTTGTTTTGTTTTTCCTTTAAAGAAGATGACTGTAAATTAGAAGGACAGGATACAAATGGCTTTTAGGGAGTTGGTATCCAAGAAGAGTAAGGAGATAGTAAGAAAGCACTGACCCTCATTTGATGAATTCTAATCATCTGACTCAAATGAAATATACCCTCCATTTACAGAAGGGAAAATAAAAAAAAAAAAGCCTGAGTGCTTTGATTGCTGAGATGCTATCAGTGATATTAGGAAAATTGTGGAGTTCAGGAGAGGAAATGCAGGACTGTAGAACAGCACTATCTTGAACTTGCACTTTATATATGTTGGGGGTGGTGGATAGAACAATTCAGATTATAGGCTAGTGTACTTGACTTTGATTCTATGCAAAATTCTAGAACATATTATTAAAGTTTTGGAGTTTTTCCCTTTACTATCTGATGTCTACTTTTGCATTAATGTTAACTGAGGATTCATTATATATAGATTAACTTGTTGGGCCTTATCGGATTACACATAGACTTTCTCTACCTCCTCATTGATTACAACAGATGTGAGAGCATTAGATGTAAATATCTTCATGGTGGAAAAGGAATTGGTGACCACAAAGACCTCCTATTGTTTCATCCTCAGTAGGTTGTATTAGATGAACCAAAATGTTCCTTTTTTGACAGGTTGTTTATATTAGGAGAATAGTATAAATTTATCTTACCTGGATTTTAGGAAATTGTTTGATAAAGTACCTCAGATTGTTCTCACCAAAGAAAATGGAACAATTTGGACTAGATAATATTCTAACTGAAAGGACTCAGAATTGGTGAAATGTATGATTTCAAAGAGTAGTCATTTATGTCTAAATGTCAGCTTGACAGAGTTGATTCTCCAGCAGAGTGCACCAAGGAGCTGTGCTTCTGGTGCTATTTAACATTCTTGTTAATGATTTGAATAAAGGCACAACTGGTACCCTTATCAAATTTCGAGCTGCCACCCTGGCTGACAATCAAGTTCCATAAATGTATTTTCAGGTTAAAATATTGAATTTGAATCTAATCAGATGAAATGTCACAGAAATAAGTGAAAAGCCTTATACTTGGGTTTAAGAAATCAACTTTTCTTGTTTAGTATTAGGAAGACGTGTTTGGGCATCAGTTTATTTGAAAAACAAATAAGGAAATAGGAAAGGGTGGTTTAGGATAATGCAAATTAACTATGAATCAAAGTGTGGCATAGCCTTCAAAAAAGCTACTCCAGTCTTTGGCTCTTTTAAAAGGCTTCAAGTAGGAAAGAGGTGAGTGTCCTACTGTACTCTGCCTGAGTGATACTAGGCAATATGATCTAGAATATTGTGTTAAATTCTGGACACCACGATTTAGGAAAGGTGTACACAACTTAGGAAATGACCAGAGAATAAGAACAGGAATGGCAAAGGATTTCAAAATCCAACACTTGTAAGAATTGATTGAAAGAATCAGGGATGCTTAACACAAGAGGTGAAGACTGGGGGGAAGAATTATATGGTAACTTTTCTCCCATGTACTTGAAAAGTTGTCATGCAAAATGAAGGTCAGACATTCTGTTTGGTCTCAGGCTCCAAAACTAAGAGCAATGGAAAATGTTTTGCAAAAAAAGGATATTTAAAGAAAACTTTCCTAACAATTAAAGTCATATATGAGTGGAACTGTTTTAGGAGTGCACTGTTTACTTATTAGGAATGGTGTAGAGGAGATGGATTAGAATGTATGGCTTCTCAGCTCTAAAATGCTCTAATTCTGTAATACCTATCCAAGGAGGATATGTAATAGCTTTCCATTTTGCTTGTTTCCTTTTGTCTTCTGAGAATGCCATTATTGATATGATTCACTTATCTTAGTGGTAGATGATTGGCTTACAAATTGGATAAGGCTTTCCTTTAGAGTATGTCATTAGTCAATGTTCATTGATAGCCTAAAACTTAGGTTTATGTTATCCTCCCTCCCCTCTTCTCCATCTTTGCCACTATAACCACAGAAGCAGAATTAGGGCACCCAAGATTTAAGATATTAAAATTCTCTTTTTTATAGCATACTACAAATTAAGAATAACCTACTGGTGATGAGCATCACTTGTCATATTTAGCTAGGCCATTAATCAGAAAAAGAGACACAACTTGTCATGGGAACTAACCAATCAGTAAACATTTGTTAAGGACTCTCTTTGTGCCAGTCACTTGAGATTCAAAAGGAGGCAAAAGATAATCAATGCCTTCAAGGGATTTACCATGTGAGGTGGGGAAAATACTCCTGAATGGATATTAATAAAGCAAGCCCTATATAGAATAAATAGGAAACATTTAGCAGGAGCAAAGCAATAGCATTAAGAGGGACTAGGTATAGCTTTCAGTACAAGAAGAGATTTTAGTTGGGATATAAAGGAAGCCAGGGAGGTCAGTAGCCAGAGCTTTCCAGGATTGCAGGACAGGCTGAGAAAATGCCTGGAGCTCAGAGACGAAATGCCTTTTTCGTGGAACAGCCAGAAGACTAGTATTATTGATGAAGAAAAATAATGTATTAGTGCTGGGGAATAGGGTATAAGAAGACTGACAAGACAGGAAAAGATATGGTTTTAGGACTTTAAATGCCAAATAGAACATTTTATATTTGAGACTGGGTGCAATAGAGAGCCACTGAGAATCACAATGAAAACCTTTCAAGCACTGTAGAACATGAAATCGCTTATTTTATAGAAATCATTTCACCCAACATTATTTTTACAGATGAGTAAACTGAATGCTGGATAAATGAAGTGACTTGTTCAAGGTCCCATGACTCATTCAGCAGAGCCAGAATTCACATAATCTCTCTGACTCAAAATTTCAATCCTCCAGAAACACTATTCTCCTCTCTAGGTTCCCTTCCAGCTATAGCATTCTGCAATTGGATGATACTGTCTTAACTAACTCAGAAATCATTGTGAAACAATCATGTTTAAATTAGACTCTCTTTTCTTAAAGTAAGTAAAAAAAATTTCCAACAATTGTAAAATAAATGAAAAATGGTACTTGAGCTTTTGAGATTTTTTTGGAATCATGTCTGTGGTTTCATAAATGAAGAAATTTTGTTTTTTAAGTCCATCTCAAGAATATGACTTCTCTAAAAGTATTTCCTAGTCTGTAGTTGAATTTGTTCATGTGTGGTCAGTAGAGTAAATTAAATGATAAATATCTAATTTAAATTATGCAAACATTTTTCATCTCAGATCACAAATTGGAGGGAGATAGGTAGGGAGTGCTTAGAAAGAATAAATTCTAAATAATTCAGAGCTCTGGTCTGGCACTTCGGACATGGAAGTTACACATATATCAATCAGCATTATCACACTGACCCTCTAAATTTCTTTTCATCATTAATGCAGATTAAAATCAAGATCGATTCTAGATTTTAAAGTATTCATAAAATGTTTAGTGGAAAACTAAAATTTCCCATTTCCACAGCAGTGTGTTAGATCATTCCCAGCATAGTTCAGTGGCCCACTAATTGGAAAATGAATGCAACAGTAAGGAGTTCTGCTGTGTTTTATAAGGTACATGGGCGGAAAGCCCTTTCTTTGGGAATGAAGGGTGCATCCTTCTATTTTTTCAATTCCTTTTGTGCAGAAGGCAAAACACAGTTGACTATTCCTTCTTTGTTTCATGATGATGCTCTAAGACACCCACACATCACTGTTCTTTTATGTTAATGGTTGCTTTCAGACTATGTGGGATTGTATACTACCACATCTCTTGAGTTTTTGTGGATTCACATCCTACACATAGAACACACCTCACAGAGTTTAGAGCCAGAAATGCCATCAGCCTTAAACTAGTCCAACAACTCATTTTATGAAAGATTAAATTTGAGGGCCAGACAAAGACCTCTGTGGCGCATAAGGGATATCTTTAGAACTCCTATTACTAATCATTTCAGATTCCAAAGTACCATTAGAGGGGTTTATTTAGATGCTAGGGCCATTTTCATCTTTCTGCGTGAAACAGGATTTCTTAATGGTGTGCTACACTATTATTTCTACTTCAGAAAGAAGTTGGGTCAGAGGATTTTGTAGAGATTTGAATTTCTGAAACCCCAGTGATTTTTTTCCAAGATCTTAAGTTTTGCAAAATGGTTTGTAGTAATAATAATAATAACTAGCAAATGTTAAAGCATGATATAAATCTTAGCTATTATTGTTTTTAATAAGTAATTATTCTATTAAATTGATTTCAGTCTTTAAGTTCCATAATTTTTATAGTCATAAAATAGAACTGAGAGTAACCTCAGAACCCATTTACAGCTCTCTCATTTTACAGATGAGGAAGCTAAAGCCCAAGGAAACTACATGACTTACTTAAGATTACATGGATATTAACACTTGTAGGCATAACTTGAATTCAAGCCTCAAAATTCAGTCAAAACTCTTTCCACTCTACTTTTAAAGACATGTTTTTAAAGCAATTAGAAGTTTAAGTGATAGATAGATAGATAGATAGATAGATAGATAGATAACTATATTTCATAGATTAAATGAAATCAAGATTGAAAGACCATGGTAGGGGCAGCTAGGTGGCTCAGTGGGTAGAGAGCCAGACCTGAATATGGAGAATCTGGGGTTCAAATTTTACCTCAGACATTTCTTAGCTGTGTGACCCTAGGCAAATCACTTAGTCCCACTTGCCTTGCCTTGACTGCTCTTTGGTCCTGGAACTGATACTTAGTATTCATTCTAAAATGGAAGATAAGTATTTAAAAAAAAAGACAGAGAAATAAAAAAGTCCATGGTGGACTAGTTAACAACTCAGAAAGCAACTGAGGAATTCCTTTCTGGCAACTCTTTGTTACATTTTGCTGCAAATTAATTTCCTTCTTCAAGTTATTAAAGGCATGCTCTGTCTTTATATTCAAGAAAGAGCCATCAAAAGTCACATATCTGAAAGTAGCTAGAGCAATGGGATTTCATTAACAGTTATTAAGTAGTAACAGAGATTAGATCTCCATAAATAAGCTGCAGTTTTCACAAGCTTTGAATTTTACAGTACAGATTCTGATTTAACCAGTACTTTTTTTTTTGACATTTCCAATTATAGCACAAAGACACAGAACCTACCAAAAAATAGTCAGAATCACAGAATGTCAAATGGAAGAGACTTTAAAGATACTCTATTTCAGTGTTCACTTTCATTTCACATATAAGAGAGGGCTCTGAAATCCACATGGGCTAAAGAATCCAAGGGTCTGCCTGGAACTAAGTGAGACCTTCAGGATGCTCTATTCCATTGCTTTCATTTATACATGAGCTAACTGAGACCCCAAGGAGAGAAGTATCTTCATCACATTCACACAGCTGTTGAATGAGCCTGTATTTGAACCTACAACCAACTTCTTGTCTAGTTTGCACAAAGATAGCTTACTTTATTGAAGACCAAAAACTAATACTATTTCTCAAAATAATGAAAGGAAATTAAGAATATCACTTTGAGACATTCAAGACATAATCAAGAGATCAAAGACAATATTATGTACATATGTGTGTGCTCAGTATTAGACCTTTGTTTCACAAATACACATACAAACAGAGTTTTCCCTAGGTCAACAGTTTCCCTTCTTATCCATGTTTTGCTGATTGATTAAAATTGTCTATTTTTTCTTTTGTGATCTTTTCTATCCTTTTCTGAGTTAACAGTTCTCCTATAGACACATGAAGGCTAATTCCACAAATATTCCTTCAGTTTCCTTATAATGTGATTTTTAAAAATTGAGCTGAAAATCAACTTCAGATTTAATATTTTATAGGATCAGGTGCTCACCTCAACCTGATTCATTTGTTTTTTTTTTTTACTATACTTTCCAGTATTCCCAACAATTCTTGTTAGAAAAGGATTCCTTTGGCCAAGTAGTTTACGTTCTTAGGTTGAATGAATATTATGTTATTGGGGTCAGCTACTTTATGATCGCTGTTCCATTGTTATACTTTCTGTTGTTTTTAAAAATATCCAGATCTGTCATTTGTTATGGGGTTGTGGGGAAAGAGTGATTTCCCTTGGAAACAATCACTAGCAGTGCAGATCAGACCAGCAATTCCTTTGTAACTTGCAATCATAGAGAGATGACTGAAGACCTAAAAGGTTGAGTGTCTTGCTCATGATCAAGGGGAAACATTTTCAGCTTTTAAAGAGAGTAGTCATCATCTTTGGCATTTATAAAGGACCATAACTTTGCAAAGCACATGCACATATAAATATACATATATATGCATACATATATATATATATATACACATATCTTTGTTTGTGTAGACATACACACATGCTATTTGATCCTCCCAACTCTTTAACCATGGTACTCAATTATTATGCCCATTTTACAAATGATGAAACTCAGGCTCACAAAGGTTAAGTGTCCATCATCATACCCCTTATAGGTGTGGTTCCCTTACATTTTCATTTACACCACACTGTCTTTCACAAGCAGTCCATCTTTCTCTAATCATTACCCCCTTATTTTGTGCTATTGAATTATATATAATGTTGATGTCCACTCTTTAGAAGGAATTCGTTTCTAGATGTTTATTTATTTATAGCCAATAAGAAAACAGGGATATTGAAAAGCCCAGAGAGAGAGTGACTCTAATGACTATAATTATTTAGGCAGCTGAAGTCTGTTCCTGTCATTTGATTTCTAAACACCCACAAAGTGCCAAGATTGAAACATGTTCTGCGTGTAGAGCCTTAAGTATTTCGGCAGTGGTCGCATTCCTTGCTTGAAGTCTCAGGAAAGAAAGCTGCTCTCATTTGCTTTTTAAGTTCTTATTGTAGATTTTGAAAGCTATTGACCCTTCCAGAAATGCTGACCTGAGTGAAGGCATTTTCGGGAAGCAGCAGCAAGTTTCTACCTGCTTAGAATTGAACAAGAAAAGTCACAGGAATCTGGGTGAACCCCATCATCTGGCATTGGAGTTCTTGTCCTCATGCTAGTGGTGCCATGGACTTTTTCCAAGAGCTTGCCTAACTGTTTCTCATAAAACCTGAAACATTTGGGGAATATGAACAGAAGAGAAATGATGCCTAGAAGGCAGACAGTCCTCTGGCTCCCAGCCTTTAAAGTGGTCCCTAACAACCTAGTGCTCTAAGGGAAGAGACTGAATAAAGGTTGATATTCTAGAAGGAGAATGAATAATTTCAATCAAATCTTACTCAGTGTTTTAGTTCTTCAAGGGTTTTTGTTATTGTTTCTTGTTTGAGAGCAAAATGTTCATCATTTCTTTCCCTCCATGGTTCTGTTTCAAACGAAAATAAAAGTTCTATATGGAAAAGAACACTGGATTTTGGAGTCAAAAGGCATGGGGGGTGCATATCTTATTGCCTTTATAACCTTGAGCAAAGCAATTCTTATCTAGTAGCTTCAGTTTTCTTCTGTGTCATCCGAGCAGTCATAAAACCTCACAGATGTGTGTGTGTGTGTGTGTGTGTGTGTGTGTGTGTGTGTGTGTGTGTGTGTGTGTGTGTAAAGAAAGCACTCTGTAAACCTTTAAAGGCTACAGGGAGCTCATATTATTAAAAATTCTGCACTATACATATGTGATCTTTTGATAACCTCTGCTAAAGAAAGCCAGAAGTTCTTTACTGCCATATTCCTAGTGCAGAATTCATGGTCACATTGATCAGTACTATGAAGGTGGGCACCCTAAGTGCCCCAGATAAAACCCTAAATTTTAAACTCTCATACCTTGATTTAAACACAAACTCAGGAACTACATTTTAAAACAAAGTTTTTTGTTCCATGTTTGTATCAGAAGCTATTTGGCATCTTAATGATTAACAAAGAAGAGGAAGACTAACCACTGCCTTTCTCTGTATCTCCTGTCTTTAAGTGTTTTATGTGTCTCTGTCTCTATATCTCCTCTCCCTTTCTTTGCATGAACGTTACTGTTTAAGGTTTAGTTTCTTTATGTCATCAGATGACTCATCATCTTTTACTTGAAAGATGGTGAACTCTTCCATTTAAAAGACAAAGGAAGTGATTTTCCTACATTTGTAGTGGAATAAAATATATTCAAGCTAAGAAATATACCAGTTCCATGTATAATTAGCGTAGTAAAATTGACCCAGTAATTCAAATAGCTATGATTGTGTTGATATGGTTTTTCCCTCTCCTGGAACAGGTTGGAATCTTTCTATGATCTGAAAGCTGATGTTTGAAGCATTGCTCATTTATTAGATTCTCCAAATTTGTCTCACTGGGACATTTTCAAAACCTTTCCAGCTTGATAAGATTTGATTTGGTTCGGCCATTTTTCAGTCATGTTCATCTCTTCATGAACTCATTTGGGAATTTCTTGACAAAGGTATTGGAGTGTTTTCCATTAACTTTTCTAATTGACTTTACAGATAAGGAAACTGAAGAGGCAAACAGGGTTAAATGACTTCCTTAGGGTCACTCAGCTAGTGTCTTGGGCCAAATTTAAACTCAAGAATATGTCTTCCTAATTACAAGCCCAATACTCTATCCACTGGGCCACCTAGATGCTCAGTAGAGCTGATACTCTGCTATAGTAGTAGTCTTGGAGATCTTGGGTGTCACCTATGCAATTGGATGGAGTCTGAGATATTAGAGCTTTTAGAGGGGATGTCAATGATTTTTCTATTGAACAGGTCATCCCCATTTCTGCCCAGGATGAGGAAAACTGGTAATATCTATGCCCCAGTCCATTTTGACTCACTATTGTTTTCATCTAACTATTTAATTTCAGTTATGGAATTGAAATGCAATGGGTCCATCTTCAACTTCATCTCTTAAACCTTTAGGTGGACTAATATCACTAGTATTATTATTTATACTTCAGATTCCATAAAGTAAGTCTCTACACAAAGAAAAAATTCATCAGCTAACAAACAATAAAGAACAATGGAATTGTTTTAACTGGTTCATACCAAATATATTCTGTAATTCTCCTAATCCACCAGCATTCATTTACCAAGTATCTGCAATCTGTCAGACCCTTTGACAAATTATGGAGATATAAAGATATAATGAAAAATGTCAAAGAGGTTCTATTCTATAAGAAAAAAACTGTTAAAATTATGAATGAACATATCTATAAAATATATGTACAGCAAGTACAGAATCATTGGGAAAATAGCAATAACTTCTCAGGGCTTGAAAAAAGTTCTTGTGTAAAGGCTGTAATATGAGCCACACTCTGAAGGGAATGAGGCCTTCTAAGAGACATAATCAAGAAGTGAGTGGGTTTCAGCTATGGCATAGAGGCTGAGCAAAAATATGGAAATCAAGGATATAGTGTTTGCATATATTTGAGACAGGGTTTGGGGAGATAATCAGATTTCAAATAGCAACCTAAGACGAAGGAAATGAACTAGAAGAGAGGGGCAATAGTTTTTATTTCCTACTCTTGGTTTTAGCTGGCATCCTTAAAGGATAAACATATTTTCTGTGATTCATATTAACAATAATAATAGCTAGCATTTATATAATGCTTTCCATGTGCCAGACACTATGCTAAGCACTTTAAAAACATTATTTCATATGATACTCCAAACAACGACGGGAGGTAGGTGCCATTATTATCCTCATTTTAATATAAGAAGCTGAGACAAACAGAGTTTAAGTGACTTGTTTAGGTCCCCACAGCTGTCTTAGGCTGCTCTTGAATTCAGGTCTTCTTGATGCCAAGCCCAGTGCTCTATCCACTGAGCCAAATGGAAGCCCAGGGTATGACAAGGTAACCTGCAAAAGGGAGAGCACTGTTGAAAGTAGAGAATATATGAAGAAAGAAAGAAAGAAAGAAAGAAAGAAAGAAAGAAAGAAAGAAAGAAAGAAAGAAAGAAAGAAAGAAAGAAAGAAAGAAAGAAAGAAAGAAAGAAAGAAAGAAAGAAAGAAAGAAAGAAAGAAAGAAAGAAAGGAAGGAAGGAAGGAAGGAAGGAAGGAAGGAAGGAAGGAAGGAAGGAAGGAAAGAAGGAAGGGGGAGGGAGAGAGAGAGACAGAGACAGAGAGAGAGAGAGAGACAGAGAGAGAGAGAGACAGACAGAAAGAGAGAGAAATGGCAGAAAAGGGAAAGAAAAGAAGAGAAATGATAATGATGGAAAAGGAGAAAAATAGAGAAAAAAAAGGAAGCCTTTGGCTTCAGTCAGATAACATTGCCATCTCATGACCCAGGGCCCCTTACCTAGAGACTATCTGTACTTTCTTACTTCCCAAATCTTTTTAGAATTCAAATTCTGCCTTTATCAACTGTCCTTTTAGTCTCTTATCTCTAGCTTTTCTCAGTCCTTGGAAATTTGTTCCATGGGGTTGAGATTTGTCATCCTGCCTTTGGCATAATGCCTTTGTCTAAGTTTTAGCTGAGGTCCATTTAGCTTTAATTCAGCCAATAAACATTTTTGCTAGGCATGGATGAAGCCCTGGATAGAACTTGGAGCCTGGGGTCAGGAAGACCTGGGACCAAATTTGGTCCCAGACATTTATTAGTTATGAGGCTCTGGTCAAGTCACTTAACTGCTCTTTGCTTCAATTTCCTCAGCTGTAACCAGTCAGTCAGTAGATTCCTACTATGTTCTAGGCACTGTGCTACGTTCTGGAGATGTAACAATTGTCAAAAGACAGTCCCTTTCACCCTGCCTAAACTAATCCTCTGAGGAGTGACATGTTTACCCAAAGGAGGTAAAACTAACTCTCAGAAACATCTAGCTGATTGTCATTCCTTTGAAAATAGAAACTATAGCTCATTCACCTCAGCATGGAGCCCTATGCTTTTCACATAGGAGTCACATCATAACCATTGGATGAATATGTTTATTGGATGGAAACCAATAAGTGGCCAGGAAAAAAATCATTTCCCATGCACCCAGTTTGTCTGAAAGAGCCATGTTACAAAACCCTTGAATAAGCCATGTTTATACTGAAAGAACATTTTACTTTTTTTCTCCCTTATTTTAATACTTCACAATATCCACGTGTTCACTGATGTGGGTATCCCATCGCAAAAGAAGATAATAAAGTTAATAAAAGTATTTTTATTGCTTTTAAAGTGATTTGGGTTCAAAGTAAGACTACTTACTAGCTATATGACTTTGAGCCAGGTTAGCTGACCTCTTGAATCCTCAGTTTCCTCATCTCTAAAATGAAAGGGGAAAATCAATTTGATCTCTAAGTGATAAAAACTTCGTTCTCTTTTTGATATGTATAATCCTATGGCCTCTCCATTCTGTGGTTAGTGTCCATTTGTTTTTCATAAATCCTCCATGGAGTTATTGTTCCAGCAGTTATTGCCCTCCCTTCTTGACCAGTAGACTTCATTCTGTATCACACAGAGTTGCCCATCTCATCCAAATCAAATGGAACAAAAACAAAAGTAAATCTCGCTATTCCCTAGGATAGCCCTATTTCAAAATACAAAATGCCTTAATATTGTAGAGTTATATCTTGGGCTTTCCTACCCACTTGGATTTTTTAGTGGGACTAATTGGGAGAAAGTCAAGGAATATCCCAGTTATATACTTTTATCATAGCATTTACATAACCATTCTTCTTTAAATAGAAGGCAGGAAGCTTGAGAGGTGGGATTTGAAACCAGGGCTCTCTGACACTGGACAGAACCTGTGAACTTTCCCCATATAAAATATATCCAAAACTTGGTCATCCCTCTCATTTTTTCCCTTTGACATTTTGGATTTAAGATGGAGAAGCAAGATGCCATAGTGGCTAAATAGTTTGTTAGACCTAGAGTCAGGAAGACTCAAATTCAAATGTTACTTTGAATCCTAGCTCTATAACCCTGGGCAATTTACTAATCTTTCCATACCTCAGTTTCCTCTTATGTAAAATGGGAATAGCACTTGTGAGTTTTATTATGAGGATCAAATAAGTTCTTTGGAAAGTGATTTATAAATTTTAAAGCATATAAATATTAGTAATGATGATGATGAAAATTCCATAAAGCAATTATAAAAATTAAATTTCCTAACAAAATGAGGTCTGTCCTCAGGGTTCCCAATGGCAAAGCCCCTGGGGAAGAAGAGCTGCCTTTGATACTGCAGGGAATGCCTATCTTCCAGGTCACTGTGTGACAGTGTTAAATAAAGCTTTGACTCCTGTCTCTCTCCCAGGCACATCCGATCTCCCATTGGCCGTGGGCCAGGGGACAGGGTATATTTAACATCAAGCCCTGCTCTAAATTCAGACTCTGTCTAAGCTTATAAAAATATGTGTCTACTGTACGTACTGTACAAGGAATTTCCATGTGAGCGCTCCTTGAGGTCAGGAACATTGCTATTTATATGCCTTATGTCCATATTCCTAGAGCTTTTATATTAATAATGCCAGTTTGGGGATCTCTAAAAAGAGGCCAAGCTAGAACTACTTAATCTCCTCAAGAATATCATTTAACCTAAGTCTCTGCATCCTCCTCCTTCTATATCAAGCTTTATATGTATGTGTGTACATTGACACAGATACATGAACACACACATATTTGCTTTTTTGAATGATGCTTGTGTTGCCATCCTATTTGAAGTTCCAGAATTATAAAAGGAAAGGATATGAAGATGATTGTAATATAATATAAACATGATATAAATAGGTAAGTATGTAATATTTAATATAAATAATACATAAAAATAAAATGTATAACATAATATATTAAAATGTATATAAAGATATAAATAAATATATGCATATTTATATAAATATATATATATAATAAAGTATAAAATAAAGTATACTATTTGTTAGTAATATTATTTTAATAAATAATAAAACAAAAATAAAAGCATTTTATTATATATTATATATAAATAAATATAAATATAAACAAAAATATAAAATATATATGATAAAATAGGTGTGCATGTGTATTATATAAATACCTATATGAATAAATGTAACTCTGTTACATTTGTTTACATGTATATAATAGATGCATTCAAACCTGTTTATTATTGTGTATAAATACATTTATGGTAAAAATTGACATTTATATGTAGATGTATATATCCATAAAATTACACACACACACACACACATATATATATATATACACATACACATATCTGCTCATGCATCTAGCGTGTTTGTCTGAGGATGTGCATCAGAACTTAACTCTGTCAACAAGAGAGCAAATGGGAAGTTTTATGGTTTTGGCTAGCTAAAAAGAGGCACAAAAGAATCAGGAGGGTTCCAGCCTTTTTTACGTGACAAGGGGATCCTTTGGGGGGGTTATGGGCAGCAGAAAGGATTTTATTGATGACCCAGTATCAAGAAAAGGAAGGGCACACTGCTTTCGAGAACCAGATGTAATCTTGAGTATTTGAAGCCTTGTCTGGCTCAGTGGTCTGCTTAAGGAGGGATCTGCCTTCCTAGAACTTACTGTTTGCCCTCCTGTGATTCCTCATTGAGGGATCTGGTGAATGTAGACCTTCTTCACTTCCTCTCATTCTCCCTTGCCTTTGCAGCACCAGACACTCCTGTTGTTTACCCTTGGGCATTTCTTGCTCGCTTTAAACCTTGTTTATTTGCCATATGTACTTTTATATTGAGTTTTATCTACAAATAAAAATAAGCTGATTTTTATTGTGCTTTGAGTGAAAGCTTTAAAAAAAAGTGAACAAAGTGAGGATTTGGAGGAAGACAAAGGGAAATGGTGAAACAGATCATCCTAGACAAGGGGTTCTTATCCATTTATATGTTATGGGTCCCATTGGCATTTTGGGAAAGTCTATGAACTTATTCTAAGAATAATGTTTTTTTAAGGCATAAAACAATATATGTAAGATTACAAAGGGAAACAATTATATTGAAGTACAGTTCTCTTTTTTATTTTAGCCACCCTCATGGACCCATGCCCTAGACCTAACCACAAGCCTACCTTTTTTTTTCTTATAACATAAGAGGGGCTTTATATAGCGAGAGAGAGAGAGAGAGAGAGAGAGAGAGAGAGAGAGAGAGAGAGACAGAGAGAGAGAGGAGAGAGAGACAGAGAGAGAGAGGGAGAAAGAGAGAGAGAGGGAGAGAGAGAAAGGGAGGGAGAGAGGGAGAGAGAGAGAGAGAGAGAGAGAGAGAGAGAGAGAGAGAGAGAGAGAGAGAGAGAGAGAGAGAGAGAGAGAGAGAGAGAGAGATTTGGCTATTATTTTGCTGATTTTCATAAGTTAAGGATTTCTGAGGAAAGTGGCTAACTGCACAAGTGCCAAGCTAACAAATCTGTGTGATTGGTTAAAATAAATCTGGCAAGATATAGGTAGAGTTATGTCCTTTTTCTTTTTTTTTTAACCCTTACCTTTTAACTTAGAACCAATACTACATATTGGTTTTGTTCCAAGGCAGAAGAGTGGCAAGGCCAGGCAATGGAGATGAAGTGACTTGCTAGGGTAACACAGCTAGGAAGTATTTAATGCCATATGTGAATCCTGAATCTCCTATCTCTGAGCCTGACTCTCAATCCACTGACCAACCTAGATGCCTGGAATATCTTTTTTTTTCTTTTTTTTTTTAAAAGACTGGATGGGATCTTAGAAATCAGCCAGGCCAGTCCACTTATTTTATAAGTAAGGAAATCGATACAGAGAGGTTAAAGATTTTGTTTGAGGTCAAACAACTGGAAATAAGGGGCCATGCAGAGGATTCAGACCCATTATCCATTTTTAGGATTCTTTTTGTATGAAGTTTTTGCACTTAATTTCCTCAGAAGTGGCAAAGGCAGAGATGTAGAGAGCCCATGTAAAAAGTCTATTTGCTCACCTTCTAGAATAATCAGTACTTTACATTGGCATTAAAGCAGTATGTTGGAAATAGCTCATTTTAGTGCTGTATGTGTATAAACTATAAGGTTGTATTCTGGACCTAATCTACCCAGCTCATTGAACCTGGTCGGTGCAAACCAACAGCCCACACCAAATTCCTTGCTTCCAAACAAGGATTAAGAAGGCACTCAAACCTGGACCTGCCAAGCTCACAAGATCTGTCCATGCCCAGGCATCACCACCATTATTCCCTGCCAAGTATTTTGGAATCAGGGACTCATCACCTTCAGCTTCCACATCAAGGATAACACTTCTCTACCACCCTGAGAAGTCTTCCTCTTATATACATTATTTTAGAAAATCACAAGCAAATAAAATGCTATCTTCAGGGGATTTGTGGCTTTGTAAACTCCATTTCTTTCTTTACATCTTCTCTCAATGTTATCAAAACATGGCTCTTGGGAATTCCCTTCCCCAATTAAGTTTTGGACCACTTGACATCTACACCTTCACTCGCTGGTCTGTAGTAACTCTTTTTCCGTGTCTCATTTTTTTTTAAACCCTTACCTTTCATCTTGGAGTCAATACTGTGTATTGGCTCCAAGGCAGAAGAGTGGTAAGGGCTAGGCAATGAGGGTCAAGTGACTTGCCCAGGGTCACACAGCTGGAAAGTGTCTGAGGTCAGATCTGAACCTAGGACCTCCCGTCTCTAGGTCTGGCTCTCAATCCACTGAGCTACCCAGCTGCCCCCTCTGTGTCTCATTTTTAATAACATCACAAGGACTTCAGGCGACTTTGTAATTATTGTTATTGTTAATTGTGCAGAAGATATCAAAGCTCTTTCTATCCTATTCTTTCTGGTACTTAAGAGACTAAAGAAATTACAGTTAGAAAAACCTTATCTACTTCCACCAAGCAGGTATATGTATTCTTGAAAGCACTTTGTAATGTATAAAATATTACCCAAATAAAAGCTATTATTAACTTATAAGCAAAACCACTTCCACTAATTGTTGAGATGGATTATGTTTTTCCTGTTAACAGAAAAGAAACATTTCTACTTTAATAATACTTGGAGTGTGGCTCATTGCCTTCTGTATTCAAAGTACCAGAGACATAAAGACAAAAAGGAAGCAATTCCTGCTCTCATGGAATTAACAAAAGAGTGGAAAGATGCAGGAAGTTGGAATATGACAGGCATCCATTTGGCAAAGTATTCCAAAACTAAATAGAAATACATTCCTAAAGCAATGTTTGACTTCTCCAGAAGTGACATCAACCATATTTAACAACATCATAACTGGGAATCCAGCAATAATTTCAAAAGGCCTTCAGCAACCAAAATACCTGTCAGAAAGCCATTCATTCGCTGAAAACAGTTATGTCAGTAAGAGGTTCTGTAGCCCTTACACAGTGCTTCTTGACTCTTACGTGCTGAAAATAGTTTGGGAGAGAAAATCAAGTAAGACTAGAAACTGGGTTTGAATTCACCTCTGAAACTCACTAGGACCCTGGATAAGTTGATGTCATTGTTGTTCAGTCTTGTCCAAGTTTTGGGGACTTCGTGGATCATAAGATACCATTATTGTTCGTGGTTTTTGTTTGTTTCTTGGTTTTTGGTAAAGATATCCAAGTAGCTTGCCATTTTCTCCTTCATTGGATTAAGGAAAACAGGTGAAGTGACTTGCCCAGGATCACATAGCTAATAAATATGGGAGGCTAGATTTGGACTTCCTCTGACTGACTCCAGACCTAGGGACTCAATCCACTGAGCCATGTAAATGCCTCCTAATGAACAAGTTACTTAACATCTTTAAGCTTCAGTTACCATCTTTATAATCAAACCACAGTAGACTATTTTGGTAGTTAAATTATATAGTCTGTATAAGGCTATATACATTACATTTTATATTAATTTACACATAATTCTAGCAAATTTTCTCATCCAATTTCATGCATTTATCAAATGCTAAGTCTATGAAGAGAACTGTTTTAGGACCAGAAGGAACTACAGAGGTAAAGAAGACAGTAGCCTCTATCCATTAAAAAAGTTGATCATTGCAGCCTTTAGTAGGAGAAAAGGTAATGATAGTCGACAGCTAGGGAAGAAAAGAAGTATTGATGGGAGAATTTGGAGTAGAGGGGAAACCTCTCTGCTATACTTCAATAATACCATTCTATTGAAACACAGCATTGTTAATAAGATTCATAAATATAACTAGGATATATCAAGAAAAGGGTAAAATACATTTTTGAATATGTCCAAATGTAGACTAATTTTAGGAAGAATTATCTAAAATAGTTGAATCAGTTTAAAAACAAAACAAAACAAAACCTTGATTCTTAAAGAGTCTAGCTTCAATTATAAGGAAAAATTCACTTAGAACATCTTATTTCTTGATAATGCCAAATAAACCAAACATCACTGTAGCTTTTTAAGCCCTACTTTGTATGTTTCCATTCTAGGCTTTATTAATCATCTTTGCAATGAATGTCCATATTTTCAACATATTTATGATTAGACATTTATATTCAAAAAAGAAAAAAAATCCTTTTGCCTTAGCATTGCACATCTCTCCATATTCTGGCTGTTACACCTTGTGAAAGTGGGCACTCAGATGTTTCTTTTTTTTTTTCCTCTTCAACTAATTGTACCTAAGTTGCCTACCATATGCTGTTGACAAAGGAAGAGGTATCTTGGCAGAGCAAACCTTATATGTCCTTCTGGTGTTCCCAAATCCAGAAGTGGTGAGAGATTCTCTCTCTCTCTGCTGTCCTAATTACTGTTTCCATTAAAAAAACAATTTGCTTTTCTGTTCTTGTCTACTTATGTTCATATCTAACAGAGTTTGAAGGCTTAGCAATTAGTCATGAAATTATTTTTTAAATTTTTTGTAGCTCCAAAAGCACCAACAAGGAAAAATATTATTCTCTCTCACATCTGCCCATTAATGCAGAGCTGGCAAAGTCTTTGGCCCATTTAGCTTCATGGAGGTTCCCATAATCCAATCAAATGGTTAAAAGCAGCAGGAGATATTTTCATCACTATGAAAGTGAAAAAGGAGAGATAAAGCCTCAGGAAACTTAGAGGGACTTAATGAGAATCAAGAAGCGGGAGTGGGGGGGGATGATTTTTTGTTTTCATTGGGAAGAGGTCATAGACATAACCAGGATTTAAGCAAAGCATTTGACAACATCTCTCATATACTCATGAGCAAGACGGAGACTTGTGCCTAGATCATAGCACCCTTAAATGCATTTGGATCTGGTAGAATGATTGAACCCTAAAAATAAGCAATATGAAATCAATGTCAACTTGAAGGAAGTCTATATTAAAGTGCCTCTGTTGCTTTTTATCAGTGATATGATAAAGGCATATTGAATTTGCAGTTGACAACATATTATATGACAGAATCAGGATCCAAAACTTATCTCAACAGCCAAAGCAATGTGAAGCTATTTAATTCAGATGAATGTAATGTTTTATAATTGGGATCAGTTATAGTAACTGTAGAAATAAAGAATAGGGTCATTGCTTCCAAATGATTTGAGTGAAAATAATTTTGAGGTTTTAATGGTCTAAAATTTCAATTTAGACCAGTAGTGTGACCCATAAGTCCAAAATAATATTTTAGATATAGAAGGTGCTAATATAAACTATTAATAATACTAGTCTGATTTTTATATAGTTAGTACTTTAAGTTTTTGCAAGGAGGTTTACAATGATCTTGTAGGCAGGGAATCTTGCTGTACTCTATAGATCAAATCTCAAATATTATGTTCAGACCTATGTAACAGTAACACATCACAGGAGGACATTTATGAGTTAGATATTGTCCAAAAAAGGAAGTAAATGGCAAACCCCTCCAGTATCTTTGCTAAGAAAACCCCACATACTACTGAAAAAGCAACTAACTGAATTCTCTATGATCAGTTTGAAAAGTCTTATAATACTGGTAATCCTAAAACCCTCCCAAAAATCCAATGCACTTCTGTTATTGCATTCTCACCACTTTTTAGATTTTTTAGAGTGAAACTTCAAAGTGAGAAATGTCTTGTTTAGGTGTACTCTTTAGTGTAACAGTTCTCTTATTCTCTCACCCATGCCACAGCCTCACTGAAATTCCAGACAAGCACCCTACCCTTGCTCCATGGGATCTCACCAGACTGTACATGGAGTCATAGATTTAGAGTTGACTTAAGCCTTTGACTCTATCAATTCCAAACCTCTCATGTTACAAATGAGAATCTTTAGCCTCAGAGATCTTATAATGTCTTCCCCAGAATCCCACAGCTAAGTGCCTCAGGCAAAGTTCAAACTCACATCTTCCCATCTTCAATTTCAGGATTTTATCCTCCATGCCACTCACTTAACTATAATTGGCCCATTTCCCTCCCCGGCACCCCCAGCTCTCTGGTAAACACAAGATGCTCATATTCACTCAGACCTCAAAGTCATGGATGCAGAAGTAATTGAGTTAAACGAATAAAATCATGGTAAATTCAAGAATCGTTAGATAAACTATAGAATATAATGTTGCAATCACTGTCCAACTTCCATCCCCTTTCAGATTGGCATTTCTTTTACTCTCTTCACTCTCAGACTGAGGGAAAGCAAACCTGAAAGTTCAAGATTTTAACATAAACATTCCTACTCTTGGCCAAGTGGAGGTGGGATTGTATAACTCATAACAAGTGGCCACCCAGTGCCCAGAGAGCACTCTAGGTGGCTTTGATGATTTTCCTGATCACAGTTGTATGGGTAAACAGAATAGCAGGATTTCTTGCTTGGGAGTCCTCCTACAGCTCCTGGGTCCTCGAAATTCTGCCGCACCTCAGTATAACTCATACGATTCTGTTCTTCCCTGGCATCCCCAGCATTGAAAAGGAGCTCTTCAAAAATACAAGAAATAATAACCTTGTAAAGACAACTTTCATAAGTGTAATGCACTGTGGACAGATTTGTCTCTACTCTAGCCTGGGACGCCTTTTCTTCATCTTCCATCTCCTTCTATGTCTGACACATGCCCTGACACCAGAATCCTGGTGATTTCATAAAAACCACTCAAGTATAATACACAAATTGATATTTCTTGCCTAAATTGTATAGAATTGTCATCTTGAACTTGAAGAAAATTGGTCTGATTTCTGTCCCTTAGAAAGACTCTTAGAATTAGGTAATTACCTTATATTCTTCTTTAGCGTTTTGCATAAAATTGCAAGTGATTTTTGGAAGTTATTGTGAGAAATTTGGAAATGAATTTCTTGCAAATAATGGTGCTGGGTTGTTTAAATCCCTTCTTTTTAAGCCTTCTGAAAATGAATTTTGTCCTATTTGCCATTTTCCTTGGGCAAATCACAACTTCTTTGAATGCTTATTCACCACTGATAAGTTAAATGGGGATAATTATAGGCCTACTACCTCCCTCTCAGGGTTATTGTGAGAATCAAATGAAAAAATAATATATGCAAAGTATTCTATAAACTTTAAATTCTTATTTAAGTTTTTTATTATTATTCTAAGTTGGAATGTTCTACTAAATTCATAGATTAGAAGTCAGAAGAGAGTTCCACCATTAATTTTTTTCTGATAAGGAAACTGATAGAGGCAGAAAATAAAAAAACCAAGGTCAAAAAGATAAGGAGCAAAGTGATAAATTTTAAACCAAGGCCAACCAAGGTGAAATCTACTATTCTTCACACTTTCTACCCAATCATGCTTGCAGGTTTCATGTCTACAAGTAGATTTACATATATATTCATAAACACACATGGTATTCCAAAAGTCTCAGTCCATTTTAAGGCTTGAATAGCCTAAAATTGTACTAATAATTCCTAAAAACCATATGTGTTTTTATGTGGATATATAGTGGCAGTAACAATAATAATGTTTAAATCAATGTAATATATTGCTTACACATCTATCTATAATATACATGTATTTTATTTATATATATATATATATGGACTTGCCAATAATGATACAAAGTTTTATAGATCAGTAGTAAAATGTAGTAAAATTATATATAAATAAAATTATTTGACCAATATAACAATTAGACTATAATGGATACATGTACATATCCAAAGACACATATATCTACTCATATCTCAGAACTAGCTTATTTTCTTATCATTAATCTGGATTTTTATGTCTTTTTTTTGAAGTTTGAAATCTACTGATATTTGAATCCATAAGTAGCAAGGATTATTAACCTTTCTTCCTCTAATCTACATAATTGTACAGCTAAATACATGGAATACCTAGATTTGTATGTCCTATATTATTCATTTATAGGATTTTTACTTCATTTAAATCATGGAATTTCAAATTTTGTTCATCATTTGTTAGAGGGGTTGATGAAATGAGTATCATGAATTTAACAAATGTGCTTACTAACATCTGTTAAGAAGAAAAGTGCCCTATCTAGTCTTCACACCTCCCAACCTTTCTTTCCACTCATTTTCAGTACATTTTGGTCATGACCATAGAGGAGACCAGAAAGAAAGGATTGTATATGAAACTGAACTTCTGTCACAGTTATTTTTCTAAGTATATAATTACATTTAAAGAGCTTCTGCCTGTATGTATATGTGTATATATATATATGATGTTATGCTATGTTATATTATGTTATATTCTATTATGTTATGTTATATCATATAATATTATAGTATAGTATATTACAATACATCATATTATATTATCTTATTATATATTCATATGAACTTCCTTCTTTTCTCTTCTGAGTAGGTTTTTATTTTCCCATAATGATTCATGACTAATTGACATCCTTTTCTTTTATATATGTACTTGATGATTTCTTTTATGCCATCTGTCATTTGCAGATTGGTATTACATTCACCATGCTTCTTTTTACTTGTAATTTAATTCTTCCAAATCATGACTTCCAATGATTTACAGTCATGGAGCATTACCAGAATAATACTGGTATTAAGAAGATGGACTTTTGCCCATGCTTGGGCCAGAGCTTGGGAGACTTCAAAGAAATGTGTAATTTCCCAGTCCCTTCCTTTCCAATTCTGAATGCAAGACATTGTCCATCTTCAATGCATGTCCAAGATATACACAGTGATGGATTGACTCAAACACAGATACATCCAAATGTATGTCATAATATAAGCAAATCTATTTTGTGTCCACCTCTGCTTTTCAGCATGGATGACGAGGCCAATCTTTTTGAAATGATTGTGGATAATGGCTAGACTATGTTTTTTTGAGTCTTGAGTGTCATTAGGGACAACGACATTTGTAATTAGGAATCTTTGGAGAAACTTGGAGTATGTAGGAAATCCATCTTCTCTTTGGTCATTATTGTGTAATATATCTTCTATGACACTACAGAGATGTGGTTTCAGGAAAATATTTCAGGGAATAGAGGGTGGTTATATTCATGACAGTAAGTCCAAAAGGGTAGGAAGTGAGTCATTTTAGTGAGGCAATCTAAAGACTGGGGGTGATGAGAAGGGGCAGATGTATGATTAAGTCCAAAAAGACTGCTTCCCAGAGTCATTGAGGTTTTAGCAAAAGCTTCCAGAGGCTCAGAGTTTCCCTTTGGGGACCTATATCCAAATCTGCAAATGAATATGAATTTTAAATACTTAGCAATACATTCTTGAAACTATATCTCTTTTAATATAGAAACCTATTTCTTTATACTGCTAGACAAAACCATATGATGGGTAGCACATGGGGATCTCTGACTTCCACACATTATCAGTGAGTATCCATAGCAATTTGTCGGCTCTCAAAAGCTAGTTCAACCTGTCATCCAAGCTGCAAAGGTTATGTCATGGTCACATCATCTAGTAAGAAGAAAAGTGTCCTATCTCCTCTTTGCAACACATCAAAATTTTTCTTTCCACTCATTTTCAGGCTATTATAGGTCATGACCATAGCTTTTCAAATCTCAGACTGATCTAAAAGAGTTAGATGCATGGCCACCTCCCATGTCCTGTATTGCACAAAGATGCTGAATTTTGACTTCTTGTTTATTGGCTAAATTCCTTTGGTTAGAAGGTTTTCTTGACTCATTTACAAAAGCTAAGCATCCATGCATTTGTGATCTATAAACGTTGATCTCATTTTATCTGTATGGAATGTTTAGTCCCCTAATGATGCCAAACAATCTTGCTGAGGGCACTGGTTGTATCTTATATGACTGCATCCCAATATGGGCTGCTGGCATAGTGTCTTGTACATGCCAGTCAGAATTAGCACTTAATAAGGGCCAGTGAGGGGCCAGGCACAGTGTTAAGAGATAGGGATACTGAGACAAAAATGAAATTTTTTTCTTTCAAGAACTTCCTATTCTAGTGGAGGAGATAACATTTATATAGAACAAATGCAAAGTAATTGTGATGGAGAGACCCTAGCAGCTGAGGGATCAGAAAAAGCCTCATATAAAAGCAGGAACATTAATTGAATTTTAAAGGGAATTAGAAGGGCAGCTAAGGGATTTAGTGGATAGAGAATCTAGGCCTGGAGATGGGAGGACCTGGGTTCAAATTTTACTTCAGACCCTTCCTTAGCTGTGTAATTCTGGGGCAATTTATTTAACCACAATTATTTGGCCCTTGCCACTACTCAGCCTTGGAGCCAATACTTAGTATTAATTCTAGGAGAGAAGGTTTAAAAAGTTTAAGTTTAAAAAATTTTAAGCAGTTTTAAAAGAGTTTAGAAAAAGAGAGAGAGAATTAGAAATTCCATGTGGGAAAGAATTGCATTCATGGACCAGTAAGTACAGATGCATGGTAATGGGAAATGGGGTATTATCTGTGGACGACTGTAAGAAGGCCAGAAAGGCTGAAGACTGTAAAAAATAGACTCGAATACAGGACTACAATCCCCATGAGCCTTTGCTCCACTTCCCCAGAATGCCTTGTAATCTCACCTGGGCCGAGATCGAGAAGGGATTTAAACTGATTCAAAGGCTTTGGAGGGTCTCTTGGCTCTTTTTGGACTGTGGTTTTGGAGCAGGCTCGTCTCTTGCGTGATGTGAGGTTATTTTGTCTAGGCCTCTGGCCTAGGCACATGTTTCTTACTTGTATATTCTTTAATCTTTAGCCTTTAATAAACCTCTAAAAAATATAATACTCCTTGCAGAGAGAAACTAATTTCTACCTGCCTCAGTCTCCCCATCTCCCCTAAATTTTAACTGTTACAAGACATTAGTTGGCATCAGGATGTGAAAGATTTTAAATGTCAAACAAATGAGTTTTATTTGTTCTTCAACACCATAGACTTTGTTCAATAAAAATATATTCTCAATATAGATGATAACTATTGGTTCACAGACATAGCAAGCGTTCACATAGCATAATACTTGGAACTTCTTTCAATTTATTTTATCTAATCTTCCTGTAACTTTGAAAACAAAAAATAATGGTAGCTATTCCTGCCATTATATATGCCCCAAATTTTACTTTTTTTTTTTCCTCTAAGGTAATTCAATTAGATCCAACTAAACTATTTAAGTGATTTAAGTAACCAACATAGAAAAGGGAACTGAAATTTAGTAAGGGCAAGGAAAGGGATTTTAGCTGGGACATGAAGGAAGCCAAGGAGACCAAAAGGTAAAGATGAGGGGCAGGTATGGGTGACTCTCAGTTGGAGACCCTGGAATCAGGAGATGAAGTGTCTCATAAGAAGTGTGTTTAGAAGAGAGAGAGAAATAAGGTCCTAATTCTTCCATTCAGGAAATTTGCTTGATGAAAATTGCATTTGAATAGGGCTCCTAGAACAGGGAGGATTTAAAGTAGATTGAACAACAATATGAACAAATAGAGTGGAGAAAATTAGAAATAAATGAAAAATGAATAATCCAATTTATCTGAATCATATAAAATACATTGAGGAAACTAGTGCAAGAGAAGACTAGAAATGTAGATTGAAGTCATATTATATAGGATCTTGAATGCCAGCTTAAAGAATTTATCCTCTAATTTATATTTTATATTGCTAGCAGTGGGAAGTCTTTGAAATAGAGTGGCATAATGAGATCTGTCCTTTTGAAAGAAGAGCTTTCACATATGTAACAGTTAAGATTAACAAAAGACTTTCCTTCTAACTATCCCTTTAGGTGGATAACTGTGAGCCCCATTTTATAGATAAGGAATTTAAGAAGTTAGCTGATTTAGCCATGAATACCTGTAAAACACACATACAAGTGTCTAACATGAGATTTGAACCCAGTTCACTTGACTCTGACCCTATATTCTTTCAGCCACACTTCTCTTGTGTATCTTAATTTGAAAAACTAAAATTTTAGTTGAGGCCTTGGATAGCTAGCTAGATAGATAGATAGATGGATAGATGGATGGATGGATGGATGGATGGATGGATGGATGGATGGATGGATGGATGGAGGGATAGGTAGATAGATAGATAGATAGATAGATAGATAGATAGATAGATAGATAGATAGATAGATAGATAGATAGATAGATGATAGATAGATACCTGCTGAAAAATTTAAAAATTTCAACTTTTATTTAGTACCTCCTGTGAACAAAACATTGTTCTATGCATGGAATACTGTTTTTTTTGGAAGTCATCTTTTCCTATTGATGTCAGCAGTTTTCATGAGTTTAGTTTGCCATTTCTTTATGGATGATCTCAGGATACACAAATTCAGTCCTTATCTCCAGATCCACCTCACCAGGTGCCTCACTCACCTGTCACATTGCAACCTTTATGTCTCACAGGCATCTCAAAATCCAAATGCTCCTAATGGCCCTTTTCTCATCTAACCCCAATCATCTATTTAAATCTAGTTCTATTATTACATCCTTCCAATCATTCAGGTTCTCTTAGTCACCCTTAACTCTTCTATCTCCTTTACACAATTTCTATCCAGTTAATAGGTTTAATCTCCTTTAACTCCACTATACCATTTACCTTTCTTCTTTTCATCACTCACATGGCTTCATCACTATTCACCTGAACTATTTAAATATTCTTAATTGTGAAGTAATATGGTGGATAGACATGAAGTCAGGAAGACCTGAGTTTGAATCCTGCCTTAGACACTGGCTTTCTGACATTGGGCAAGTCACTTAAACACTGTCTGCTTCAGTTTCCTCATTTGTAAAATAGGAATAATTTTGAAATCCCTAATTTTCTTCCAGCGTAAGCTTAGGTGCCACATCTTAATGAGGATTTTCTTAGTCCCATCAGGGGATAATGTTTCTCATATTCTCTTCCTCCCCAAAAAAGACTCTAAATTTTCTCAGGTTATACTTTACATCTACTGATTTGTTTAAATGGCATTTTCACAACTTCATGTGTAAGGTCTTTATTGAAAAGGGGCTACTTTTAACTCAATTTTGTATCCTTCTGTATCTAGAATATTACTTTGAACATAGTAGGAGCTAATAAATGCTTGTCAAATTATTGCATAGAAATGAAATAAAACACGATTTCTATCCTAATCCAGTTCATTATTGCGTGTGGGGTGGAGGAAGGAGAATGACAGGACACAGCAATAACACATGTAATGCAAGAGGATTCCATGTTCATTAGCATATCTACAGTCTGGCTGGTTTTTGCCCACATAAAATGGAAGGTATCTAGAGATGATGAGTTAACCCTAAATATTGATGCCCATAAGTAATTGTAACTGTGTAAATGTATGTTTATAAATATATATATATGTATATTAGATTTTAAGAATAAAATGAGTCTATAGCCCAAATATATCTTATTTTCTCCTATGATTTTATCAGTATGGGGAATTTCTGATGAAGAACTCTGTCAACCAATGTAGATTCACACCTTTTTATGCAGCTTAATGTCTTAGCAAATTACCTAGAAATATCAAGGACTTCAGTAACTTAACACAGTCATATAGTTAGTATTTTGTCTTCCTGACTCCTCAAACAGCCCCCTGTCCACTTTGCTACTTGATGGCTCTATGACCAGAACATGAACTTGCTTCTTTGATTTGATATGGATTCAAATCTGAAATTTGAGTATATTAAAGTTTAAGAAAAAACTTTAAATGAATGTTAAAAATGTTATATGTATTTGGGAAATATTTAATGAAATAAATATGTATTTAAAAATAAAGAAAAAAAACTAAGAAAAATCAGCATAACTGAATTGCAAAAGGATAATCTTTTATAAGATCTTATGCTCCATTTTTATTAATAAAATGTATTTCATCATATTAAGTCAACTATGATGAATAGATAAGAATAATTTGATTTAACATATGAATCAAAGAATCATAATTTTAGTTAGAAAAGACCTCAGTAGCCATATACAATTATGGGGTCAGTTTTTAGAGGAGGCATATGGGTTTCTTTGGAAAAGTGGCTCATTAAATTATAATAAATAAATGTAATGGAATAGTATAGTGCAATAAGAAATTGCACAAAAGTATTGATTTGTGTGGGAAGATTTGTATCAGCGCATGCAAAATGATGTGAGCAGAACCAAGAGAACAAGTTATACGATAACAACATTCTAAAATGATCAGCTTTGAAAGACTCACCAGTGGTGACTCAAGGACTAAGGATGAAGAATACACTGACTCCATATTGTTCAATGAGATACATGTTTTTAAACATGGTCATTGTGGGAATTTATTTTCCTTGACTCTGCATATATGCTACAAGTATTTCTTGTTTCTATTTTTTCTCAAGGGAGAAAAAATGAGGAAGAGAAAATAAACATTACTTTGAAAAGAGAAAAAGAGGGCTTTTGAACAAATTAAAAGTGAGAACAGAACGAAACAAACACAGTAGCAAAACTCTCTTTAGGAAGTTTACTTGAAGGAACTGGGGATATTCAGCTGGGAGATGCTGAACATCCCAAAAGATAATATGACAAGCATCATATGACAGAGGTGTTAGAATTGTTCCATTTAGCCTCAAAAAATGGGCAAAGGATTCAAAAAAGTAACTGTAGGTTCGAGATCAAAAGGAAGTTTCCCAACAATCCATGCAGGATAGTACATTCTTATCATCAAAATTCTTTAAGAAGAATCTAATTGCTTGTTAGGTATGTTATAACAGGAATTCCTTCTTCAAATAAGACAGACATGGCTACTAAGGTCTCTCTTACAATTCAAATTATATGATTCTTTGGTTCATCCACTACTATCAAGTTATTCCTATCTATTCAGTATAGTCAATCCACTATGGTGAGTTAAATTTTATGAACCAAAAATCAAGACATATGATATTACAAAGGATTTTCGTAAGTCATCATTAAAATGCTTTTGTTGACTCAAAGCAAAAAATGTGAAAAGACTCCTAAGTGTCATAAAGTATGCATGTTTTCAGTTTCTCAATGTATTGATTAGTTGTGCTGAATTTTTTTCCTTTTAGTTGTTTTCTTTCTTTTTAGATATGTTTTTATTTCATTAGTTATTTTCCAATTACATGTAATTTTTTTTACATTTACTTTTCAAAAATTTGAGTTCCAAGTTCTTTCTTCCTTCCTTCTCACTCTTCTCCCCTCCTTGAGAAGGCAAGAAATTTGATATCAGTTTTACATGTGAAGTCATGTAAAACTTATTTCCATATTAACCATGTTACAAAGGAAAGCACAAATAAGAAAAAGAAAGAAAGTTTTTAAAAAATGCTTCATCCTGTTTTCAGATTTCATCAATTCTTCCTCTGGAGGTACATAGTATGTTCCATAATGGATCCTTTAAAATTGTCAAGGATCTCTGGAAGAACAAAAGACATAGAATATCAAGGGAATTGATGAAAAATATGAAGGAAGGTGGTTAAGCTGTACCCGATCTCAAACTATATTATAATGTAGCAGCCATCAAAATATTCTGATTCTGGTTAAGAAAAATAATGGAGGACCAATGGACTAGGCATTCAACACACAATGCTAAATGATCATAGTAATTTAGTATTTGACAAACCCAAGTACCCAAGCTTTTTGGAAGAAAAAAATCACTATTTGATAAAAACTGCTAGGAAAAACTAAAAAACAGTATGGCAAAAATTAGGCAAAGACCAACAACTAATGCCATATACCAAGGTAAAGTCAAAATAGATACTTGATTTAGAAATTAATGGTGATAGTATAAACAAATTAGGGGAGCACAAAATAATGTTTTTGTCAGATCTATAGGTAAGGGAAGAATTTAGGTCTAAACAAGATATAGAGAACATTATAGGATGTAAAAAGACAACTTTGACTACACTAAATTAAAAAAAAGTTTCTGCATAAACAGAAGCAATACAATCAAGATTAAAAGACAAACAAAAAACTGTGAAAAAAATCTTTTTAGCAAGTCTCTCTGTCAAAGGTTTCATTTCTCAGATATATAGAATTATGTCACATCTATAAGTATACAAAGTATTTTCCAATTGAAAAATGGTCAAAGGATATGAACAGGCAATTCTCAGATGAAGAAATTTAAACTATCTTTAGTCATATGAAAAAATGTTCCTAATCACTATTTTTAGAGAAATGCAGCTTAAAACAATTCTAAAGTACCACCTCACATACACATCAGACTGGCTAATATGATTAAAAAAAAGAAAAATGATATATGCTGGAGGGGATGTGGAAAAGTCACTAATACACTGCTGCTGGAACTGTAAACTGATGGAACCATTCTGGAGAGCAATTTGGAGCCATGCCCAAAGAGCCATCAAACTGTGCATACCCTCTGACCCAGCAAGATCACGAATATATCCATATCTCGAAGAGATTAAATATAGGGGAAAATAACACACCTGTACAAAATTATTTATAGTAGTTTTTTGTGGTATCAAAGAACTGGAATCTGAAAGGATATCCAGCAACTGGAATGGTAGAACAAGTTGTGATAAATGTCTGTAATGAAATATTTTTGTGCCATAAGAAATGGCAAACAAGCTGATTGCCCCCCCAAACCTGGGAAGCCTTATGTGAAGTAATGCAAAGTGAAGTGAGCAGAACCACGAGAACATTGTACACAATAACAACAATAATATATACTGATGAACTTTGAATGGCTTGACTATTATTAACAAGGAAAGAATGCAGGTCTACTCCTAGAGACTCATGTCAAAAAACATATATCCACTGCCATAGAAGGAACAGAAGGAGTATGAATGCACATTGGAACACTCCATTCTTTACTTCATTTACTCTATGATTTTTTGTTAAGTCTAAACGATGTGTCTTCTTTCATAATATGATTAACATGGAAATTGTATGATTTTATATATATGCATATATTTATGCCCTTTATCATATTATTTGCCTTCTCAGGGAGAGGGAAGGGCTGGGAGAAAGAGTACAGAGATTGTAAAATGTCAGAATATGAATATTAAGAAATTATAGTGATATAATCTGAAAAATGTTATAATAAAAATAAGAAATTATCATGGATAATTGTCTTGATGAGAGTAGATAAGTCTCTTACAGTTAATCACTTTTATAATATTGCTGTTATTGTGTACAGTGTTCTTCTGATTATGCTTATTTCACTTTGTGTGGGTTCATACAAGTCTTTCCAAGTTTTTCTAAAACTGTTTTGCTTATCATTTTATAGCACAATAGTATTCCATCACAATTATATGCCACAACTTATATAGCTATTCCCCAGTTGATAGGCATCCCCAGGAAAATTGCTGCTCTATTTTGTTTGTACGAATACATCATTTCCCCTCTCTTTGATCTCTTTGGAATACAGATCTAGTACTGGTATTGTTATATCAAAAGGTATGCACAATTTTATAAACTTTGTGGATAGTTCCAAGTTGTTCTTCAGAATGGTTGGACCAGTTCACAACTCCACCAAAAATGCATTGGCATCCTAGTTTCTCTACTTCCCTTCCAGCATTTATCATTTTCCTTTTCTCTCATGTTAGTCAATCTTGTACACTTAACTTTTAAAATATTATTTCTTATATGGAATGTAGGCAGCTAGTTGGATAGAGCATTGGGCCTATAGTCAAGAAGACCCAAATTCAAATGTAGACTCAGGTATTCATTACCTGTGTGACCCTGGGCAAGTTACTTAACTGTTTGCCTTAATCTACTGGAAAAGGAAATGGCAAACCACTCCAGTAATCTTTGCCAAGACAGTATCAGCATGCTGTGGTCCCCAGGATCCCCCCAAATTGGACATGACTGAATGACTGAATAATAACAACAAATGGAATAACTTTCTGGGAAGAGGAAGGGGAGACATAAGAAGGGAAACCATGGTGATGTAAAAAATAAAATCATACACCAGTAAAAACATTAAAGTAGGTTTTCTTTCCTTGAAATTATACCATTCTAGACAGTTCTATAGCTAGGAGTCTTAGCATCTGGGAAGAGATGGCAGAAACCTCCAGAGAGTGCAGCTTGTGACCTTGAAGATTTAGGGAGAGATAATCTAATATAGGTAAAGATGTCTCTTTCATTGCCAGTGACTGTGTTCTTTCACCCTCCCTTGAGGATTTATTTCCTCCAGTCCCCACAAGCATGCACACAGATGGAAGAACATGAGGCTAGAAAGGCAGGGGTGAAAGTCTCTGCACCAAGAGAGTAAGGAAGTATATACTTTTAGATGTTTGTACCTTAGAAAGTGTGCTGGCTATCCCACCCTCATGAAGACTCTGGTCCATAAAAAGTTGAGATGTTTGCCCACTATAGGCATAATGGCAAATTTTCAAATCCCAATTATTTCTTTACTTTGTGTATGTACTAGAAAAAGAGCTCAATTTATTTTTTAAAACATTTGAACTATAATTGAGTCATTCCTTTTAAATAGCACCTGGCCTAAAATAAGCACTTAATAAACACTTTGGCATTTATTCATTCCTTTCTTCACCTTCCCAATTTGTCAAAGATATTAGGGTTTGTTGTAAGTGCCCATTCCTTTGAAATTATTTGAAAATTATCTCTCCAATAATGCCAAAATCCAAATCATCAAAACAAATGAATCTGACCTTGATTTTTGTAGACTAAACAAGTCTAGTTTTTTTTTTTCTTCATTGAAACATTTTAATAAAAATTCCAGAAAACTGTGGTGAGGGCAAGCAGAAACAGAAAGGGAACTTTTGGCTAAATAGTCAGTAAAATGGAGAACAAAACAATCAAGCCAACCCATATTGGAAAAAAGGATATCTGAGAGTTTCCTGCTAAGCTGGAAATAAAATCATGAGAACTTCCCCATCAATCTGAGGCTGACGGATCATATCCTCATGCAGAGAAAAGAACTCATTGTAAAGTCAGCTCCCAGGAAATTTCTACTTAGTACTTGAATAACCTTGGGTAATCCCTTAGTTCCCTTTTCCTTAAAATAAGGAGATTGGACTAGTTGACTTCTGTCAGGCTCTAAATCTGTAATCTGGGTTAAAGTCTCAGGTTTTTCAATTCACTTCCTAAGGACTAGAGATTCATTAAAAACAATGATCCTTATAAAAAGAGATCAAGTGATAAATAGCCCAAACTTCTCTGCAGAGTTTTTCTAGAGTCCAAAGTTCCTCAAGTCCCACTGATGAGCATTGAGTATTCCCAAATTCACAGACCTGAGAAAAGATTTGATTCCCAAAGACCCATATTGTATACTAATTCTGCTGGCTGGCATCCTACTAACCAGGATTCTCACTTTGGATCGGGGATTTTCCAGGAATTGGGCCACACTTCATGCGTACAGGTCCAGGTCCATCTTCAGAGTATCAGGTAATATGCGTATACAATAGTACATAGGGAAAACCAATCCTTCATGCTTAATCTACTGTCCGCAGTTGGAGGTAGCCCTTACAGCATCCCATTAATAAAGATAGGAGCTCCATCCCATGGACTTATGTCCTAAACATTTCCTAGCTAAATCCCACCAGTATCTGGAGACATTGCCTAGAATTTTCAGTGATGTGAGAGGCAGGATTCAAATCCTACCTCTGACATATACTGGCTGTCTAATCCTGGGCAGACCATAATGTCTCAATGCCCCACACAAGACTTTAAGTCTATGATTTCACCAGGTGCTGATCTGCTTGAGAAAAAGGAATTTCTTATTCATCAGGAATTCTTTATATTAAGGAAATTGCATATCTATCCCAAAAAAAAGAAATGAATGACTCTAAGCCCAGGTAGAAGTGGCAATCCCAAGCATACTCCTAGGAAGACATACCCTAGAGAATAGTGACTTCTTTAGTTCTAAATGCATTGACTTTGGTCAATAAAAAGCTCCCAGTCCCTGCTCAGACATTGCTCAGGCTGCATTGGACTCCAAGAAATATTTTTTCTAGTTGATTACATTTTACAAATGGGTTGTTTTTCACTTTAGAGGCTGCTGTGAGTCAGACAAAGGCTAAGCCCTCATCAGAACACACAGTTCTAGATGCTTTCTTTGGTAAGATTTTCATACCTATTTTCTTCCAGAGCCTGATGGCACTGTAGAGACAGGGAGTGTGATGTCAACACGGCTCTTTATCCATGGATTGGAAAAAAATTAAAGCCACATGTTTTAGGCAATCAGTTACCTGAATAATCTGTAGTTAATTCTGCTCTTTAATTTCTATGTATGTTTTGCATGCACTTTCTTCTGTTCATGTTGGCTCCCCTGGTTGAATGGAAACTCCTTGAGGACAGGGAAAGTTTCATTTTTATCTTTTTATCTCCAGCACTGTGCCTGGAACATAATAGATTCCTCCTAAATGATTCGTTAGTTTATGCTTGTAATATTTATATATTATTTATTCATTTATTTTTAAAAACTTCTCTTCCATTTTAAAACAAAATCTAAGAGAGAAGAGCAGAAAGTGCCAGGCAATTGGGGTTAAATGGCTTGCCCAGAATCACACAGCTAGGAAGATTCTGAGGTCAGATTTGAATCCAGATCCTCCCAACCCCAGGTCTGGCTCTCTGTCCACCCAGCTGCCCCTAATTTTATTGCTAAAAGAGACTTTTATTGTCATACTGTACCTAATGCCTATAAGATAGTTTCAAGAATCTTAGATTGTACCAGCAAATCTACCTCTAATATTGATAATTTATGGCTCTGCTACAACCATATAAGGAGCATCAAAAATTTCAGCTAAATATAGATGCTATTTTCCATGCCGTAAACTAAGCATTTTTAAAAGATTTGCTTAGACAATGAAATTGCTTCAACCCAGCTAACTTATTAAACAAACTAATCTAATTTAGCCACAGTGGTATTTATAGCAAAAGAAAGCTTTTTTAACATTAACAACGAAAAACTGCTTTCCCAGGACGATCTGTGTGGTTTATAAAATGTGGATGGCTTAGCATTAGCCAAAGCACTCATGGCATGAGGAAAATCTAGTGATGGGTTTATCTGAGAATTCATTCTAGCAAAAGGATGACTGCAATCATATGGGTAATACTTGCAATCATATGAGAGACTTAAGTGGTGTTGATTTAGATTTGTGCTTGAAATATCTTTCACGTTCCTTGTCATATTAGAAAATAGCACAATCTAGTGTGTGACAAGAGATGGCATGGCCCTCGTGTGTGTGTGTGTGTGTGTGTGTGTGTGTGTATGATTTTTAAAAATCATACCTTTTAAAGAAAAGTGCTTTCATGAATTTGAGATGTGACTTAAATTAATTGAATTCAAGATAAATAGAACAGTTAAAAATTAAATCATCTTGGTACTCACATTATTCCTAGTTATGTAGAATATTTCTGTTTATAATGTCCTTTCCTCCTTTCCTTTTAGACTTCTAAAAATCATTAACCTTAAGGAAAAAAACCACAATGATATTTAGAAATACATTTTGCATCTCTTTAGAATAATGATAAACAATGTTTAGGTAGCACTTCAAGGTACAATTTAGTTTGTGATTTTGTTATTGTTCGGTCATTTTTCAGGTATTTTTTTTTTTTACTTTGACCCCATTTGGGGTTTTCTTGCAGAGATACTGGAGTGGTTTGCCATTTCCTTCTCTAACTTATTTTACAGATGAGGAAACTGAGGCAAAGATTAAGTGACTTACCCAGGGTTACACAGCTATTAAGTGTCTGAGGTCATCCTGGAACTCAGGAAGAGGCTTCCTAACTCCAGACCTGGTACTCTATCCAAGGACTTGACAAATATTCTTTCATTTGTAGATTCCTGTTTCCAATGCTGGTTATAATAGAATCCTAGATTTAGATTTAATGCTGCAAGGGACTTTAGGATTCATTTAATCCAGTCTGACTACTCATTTTACATACAAAGGCATCAAAGCCAAGGAGAGTTAGATGCCTGGTTCCAAATCATGGAGGTAGGATTTGAACTCATATCTTCTGACACCTTTATATTTATCCTGTTTCATCTTGTAACTAGCTCCAACCAATATCTTCATCAGTCCCTAGCCTGTATAACCTGGGGTGAGGAAACACGGGTGTAGTGTGTCAACGGGTAGACAGGACACAACCAAACGAAAGAGACAAAGCAAAATTTAGGTAATAAGTGGAATTGCTCATTGGCTGCAGGAGCAGGAAGGGAGGAGGGGAGGGAAAGAACATGAATCATGTAACCATGGAAAAATATTCTAAATTAATTAATTAATTAAATAAAAATTTTTAAGAAAATTAAAAAAAAGATTTAAGAAGTAATGGGAGAGAGAACAGAGTTAGAAGAAAGCCTGCAGAGCAGCAATTGTGACGATGACTATTTCCTTGGCACTCTGCTTTTCAAATCCACTTCTGCTACCTGGGTCTAATAAACATCAGCTGGTTCTGGATAGCTGGGGCACTGAGAGAGTCACATGAACTAGGGGAGGGATTGGGGCTTGGGAAAAACTTTCCTGCCTGGGAGGTCGTGACGCTTAGGACCCTGAAATTAGCATTGACATTTTCCGGACTTTGACAAATGGCCATCCTCACTTACTGGTTTTTCAGGAAGATAAATGATAAGGAAAGTTGAATCATGCCTCTTTAGTTCATGCACAGGTCACTGTCCAAGCATGTATACCCAGTTTTTAAGGACTGGCCTCTGCTGATTCACTCAGAAGCTTACAACATAATTCTAAAGGAATGAATATTTTTGGCTAGTTTCAGTGTCAGTCCTCAAGGTGAGGGTTAAGTAGGAAGGTAGATGGGTCCCTTTTTCCACATTTCTTGACCTTATTAGCCTCGTGACCCTTGATTTTGTTGTCATTAACTGACTTTGTCCCAGGGTCCCAGCTGTTGCTTAGTGTAACGTAGAAGAGTCAAGAGAGTTGATAAAATTGGCTTCTGTGTCATTCTAGTGTCCATCCAAGCATCTATTAGTGATTAAAATGCATGACCTCATGAATAGAGTGCTGGTCTAGAGTCAAGCCCATCAGAGAAGAATATGGAGAGAGAGACCCTATTTCAGACAGAGATAAGAGTTGCATTCAACCTCTGTTACTCCCCAATCGCATGGGAGAGCTTGAAAGATGGTGGCCCAGACAAACATGAGGATGTGCATTCCAGTTGAAACTAGGGGATCCAGTTTATTTTTTTATTGAAAAATTAATATTTTATTTTTTCTTTGGTTACATTTAAAATAATTTTAAACATTCATTAAAATTTTTTGAGTCAAATTCTCTCCCTCCTTTTCTTCCCTCCCCTTCCCCAAGATGGCAAGATGATATTGATTTTACATGGACAATAATAGAAGACATTTTTCTATATTAGTCATTTTGTTTAAGGGGTATTTTAACTGAGTCCTCTTTATCACCAAAGACATTTCATTAGGAAATAGGGGCTCCAGTTTATAGAGGATTTTCAGACAAAGGACTTACTATGGCAGCTGTCATGTCGCAAGTGGAGGGACAATGTTGTGGATCATCGGGAACTCTTCCATGGAACATCTTTAGAAAGTTCTCTATTGGGGGCAGCTGGGTAGCTCAGTGTGTTGAGAGCTAGGCCTAGAGACGGGAGGTCCTAGGTTCAAATCTGGCCTCAGACACTTCCCAGCTGTGTGACCCTGGGCAAGTCACTTGACCCCCATTGCCTAGCCCTTACCACTCTTCTGCCTTGGAGCCAATACACAGTATTGACTCCAAGACGGAAGGTAAGGGTTTAAAAAAAAAAAAAAGAAAGTTCTCTATTAAAGATGGTGAAATTATAACTGTGCTGAGTTTCAACAGCTGTTTTTAACTAGAACTGAGTTCCATCATGCCTTCTGTCCACCAGCATTCTGTAACAGGAGCCAATGCTGGGAGAGGGGGGCCATCGACTCAGCTAACTATTTAGAGGGTTGGCCTCAGAGACAGGGATCCATGAGTTCAAGTCCTACTGGCTTTGTGAATCTTGGCAAGTTACTTAACTTTCCCCTGGCCAACACTCTTACAACTATTAGCAAAACAGTTATTAATCTTCATCGATGGCATAGAAACCTTGCTGGACATTCCGTATACCAGTGGAATCATAAGTTCCTACCAAAACAAACAGAAAGCAGATATAAATGCAAAATCAACATCTCTAGTCCTGACAGCTCATCAAAGTCCCAGACTCCTGTTTCTAGCATCCTATAGTCTCTATTGACCTGGATGTCTTTTGGGCATCTTAAACTTAGTATGATCCAAACTAATCTTACTTTCTTTCCCCACCAAAGTTGCTCTGAATTCTGACTACTCTTTCTGTTATTGGCACTACCATTTGTTGAGTTTCTAACCTCTAAGATTTTTCTGTTCTCTTTGACTCATCCTCTTTTGTCTCTCCTGTCCAATCTGTTACTAAGTACCATTAATGAATTCTCTGAAATATTTCTTACATGAGCTCCCTCTCTTCCCTATTCTCACTGACAGAGCCCTCCTTGAAGTTCTGTCATCTGTACTATCAAAGCAGCTTTCTAAGAAGTTTTCTCATTCCCACTCTCTATCTCCAACTGGACTTCCATAACATTTCCAGACCCATTTTGTTTTCTGTATATTTATGATTGGGACGCCAATATACTGCTGGTGGAGCTACCCACTGATATAAGCATTCTGGAGAGCTATCTGGAACCATGCCCAAAGGGCCATCAAACCATGCATGCCCTTTGACCCAGAAATACCATTACTATGCCCGTGTGCCAAAGAGATCAAAGATAAGGGGAAAGAACCCACCTGTACAAAAATATTCATAACAGCTTTTTTTTAATGGTCATAAAGAATTGGGAACTGAAGGAATGTCCATCAATTGGGAAATGACTGAACAAGTTGTGGTATACACTTGTAATGGAATACTATTGAGCCATAAAAAATAACAAACAAGATCACAAAAAAAATCCAAAAACCTAGAAAGGCTTATATGAAAAGATGCAGAGTGAGCAGAGCCAGGAGACCATTATACCCAGTAACAACAATAATGTATGATGATCAACTTTGAATCAACAAGGCAAGGATCCAGGACAACTCTAAGAGACTTATGACAAAAAACAGATATCCACCACCACAGAAGGAACAGGAGCCCAAATGCAAACTGAAACAGACCCTTTTTTACTTTTTTTTCTTCATGAATTTTGTCTAGTGTAAGCAATGTGTCTTCTTTCACAATATGATGAACATGGAAATATGTATTGTATGATAATATTTGCACAACCTATATTATATTACCTGCCTTCTCAGGGATAAAGGAGGTTTGGGAGGGAGAGAGGGAACATGGATTGCAAACAATCAGAAAAGGAATATTTTTTTAAATTGCATTGATATATAGGTATTTCTAATTGCATTATTCCCTTGTTCAAAAATCTTCAGTGGCTTTATTTTGGATTTTGATTATATTTCACTGTTATATTTGGCATTCAAGGCTCTCCACAACTGGCACCACTTGGCCTTTTAAGACCTTGAAACATACTACTCCTACTACTCCCACCTTGCCAAGTCTGACAACTTTTCAGTCTCCAGAGCATCCCTTGTGTTTTCCTTACTTCATGGCTTTACTATCATTGTTCCTATTGCCCAAAATGGCTCTCTTCCCCTTCCTTTGCCTTTTGGACTCCCATTCATCTTTGAGAAACTGAATCAGATGCCACCTCCTCTGGGAAGGCTTCCTTCATCTTCCCTCTCAGTTGGGAATGTCCTTTCCCCTTCATGTCTAAAAACTTTGAAATTTTCTACTTCTTGAATGTACTTATTATACAGTATTATAGTACCTTGGTCATGTGTCTCATTTGCCTGCTTGACTGCAAGCTGCCCATGGAATGGAGTCTTATACTTTCTAACACCTAGCATGAGACTCTCCATACTAGTTGCTTTAGGAATGCCTTTAATAGAGACAATAATGAGCCCTTTAGGTGCTACTCCTTTTTGTGTGTGGATCCCTTCAGCAATCTGGAGAAATGAATGGAAGCCGGTCTCAGAATTGAGTTTTTAAATTCATAAAATACAAGAATAGTGTGAAAAGGAAGGCATCTAAGGGTAATGAAAAACAAAGAAAAACAATTGTTTTTCATTACCATTAGTTTCTGTTTTCTGTATTTATATGTTAAACATTAAAATTCAGTTCTCTCATTTAAAGGTCTCTCTAATGATAAGGACTTACTATAGAAAGAGAGAGATTTTATTTTATAATATATAATAATATAATATATCTATGTGCATATGTTCATATGTGTATGCATGTGTGAATATAAAACGTTGTGGACCCCAGATAATATTTTAATAGATCAATATTAAGCAGGAATAAAGCATCCATACTTCTATACAGGATCATTGATGTAGGTATTCCCCATTGGGGCACTGATCATAATCTATCCATGCCTTTGCATTTTATACACATCTTTTCTCTGTCTCCCCATAAATCCTCCACAAAAGATAAGTGGACTGATTGATTTCTCCATCCCTGTATATTTTCAATGAGTATCCATGGAATACTGAGATAAGCCATCTGTTATCTCTTGTTCTAAATATATATACATATACATATATGTATATATATAATTATAATTAGCTGATCCTTTCCCCCCTCAGATCTTACATTTCCAAATTTTACTTTTTGTACTTTTAAGATATAGGGGAACAGAGAGGAGAGGATAATTATTCATCTAGTGCCTATTATGTGTTGGGCACTGGAATCAGCACTTCATATATTTCTCATTTGATCACTGGGACAATGCTGTGAGGTCAGTGGTCATAGGAGTGCCCATATGTCATGGCTTACTTCTACCCATTGTACATCGCTCTACTTGAGTCACTCACAATTTTAATTTTTTAGCATCTCTGTAATAACAGTAAGAACAGCATTTATATATTATATTTATATAATGCTTTATATATTTACACATTTATGTTTATATACGTATACATATACAAATACATATATTTACAAATTTAAAATATTTATATAATGCTTTAATTTTTACAATGTGCTTTGCAAACATTATCTCATTTGATCCTCACATGACTCTGGGAGGTATGTGACACTGTTTTCCAATTTTATGTGGTGTTCTCATTTGTGAGAAAACCAAAAAAGAAAGAAGATTAAATGACTTGCCTAGGGTCACATAACTAGTAAATTTCTGAGATGGAAACTGAACTCAAATCTTCCTGATTCCAGCTTCAGATTCCAAATTCCAGATCCAGGACTTTATCCACCACACCAACTGGAAAGGTCCCATTTCATGATTCATAGCTCTATAGCACTTCTGGAATAATATTAGGGTTTAAGAGATGGGTTTTCATTTCAAGAAGTTGTCTGGGACTGTTCAAAGTAAAGCACATTGTCTCAAATGTAATTCAGCCTATTTTAATCCTCTTATTAAATTCTGAATCAACCCCACATCCATTTGTATTGCCTGTCCAAGATGTATATCAGATGGATTAAACAAGCTGTCTATCTTGCTGCATACAGTAGTCTGATCAGCAGGCATTCTTTTTTCCATTTTTTTCTCATTTGAATTGTTAAACTGAACCCTGGAGCTGTCATGAATGTCATTAAGGAGACTGTGAAGTGCTTAGGTGCTTGATGCAATCAGCATAAGTTCATCTGTAGTCAGGGGCATCTTCAGAGCCTTGCAATCTTTAGGAAATCTCTATTCCACTGGGTCTTGGCATAAGACTCTGGCATCTCCATGATAATGGAGAACCAGCAACAACAACATCAAAAACCTCCAGAATGCTCCTGAATATATTTTATTATTATAAAACATCTAATAGAAAATCTTAACCCTTTTTTGAATCACAGTCCCCTTTGGTAGTATGACAGAACCTAAATACCCCTTCTAAGCATAATGTTGAAAAACCCATAAAGCAGAATGCATTGGATTACAAAGGAAAGAAATTATATTGAAATAGTTATCAAAATATATATTATTAAAAATTTCATGGAGAATAAGGGTGCATTCCTGAAGTTTTCCACTGATTTAATTTAAAAAATCAGTAAAGTTATCTTGATGGCTGAATTATCAGTTTTAAAAATCATTATCAAAAACAGTCAAAATAGTAGACTCTTGCCTTTTTCATTCATTTTGGTCAATTTTATGGCTATGAAGTAAGAAACCTATTGTCGAAAATTGTTCATAAAAAAACTATTCATTTTTCTCGCATTATTTTCAAGGATATTCTCAATATTCATGTATATTATTCTTATAAGACTTTGTAGAAATGAGAGAGTAGGCAGTAGAGTCAGTAGTTCATTATTGGCATCCATCTTCCTGATTGCCTTTTGGAGGGGAGGGTAATTGTGTCATTTGTGAATTTTCCATTTGTTCTCTCTTATTCTTTTTCAAATAGCTTAAAAATATAATCCACATTGCTTTCAAAATTGTGTGGCCCACAATATGAATATGTCCTGAAAATAATGCAGTATAAACAGAGAAATGTTGTTCACTGTTAACAGTTGTTTTGGAGTTTTTTGTTAGTTTATTTGTTTTTAGCATAAAATAATTTGTTTTTAGCATATATAAAGCATATATAATGCTTTAGGAATCCTGATGGCATGGAAAAAAATAAAGATTCCTTTTTCTCTTCTAAAGACTTTTGATTCCTATCAGGACTATTACAAAATAGTTTCATTTTCAAGAAGACTATCATAAAATTTTTAATAATGCAATGTTTAATGCTAGACTTTCAGAACTGGTAGAAAATTACTTTTGATATTATACAACACATTGCATTACTGTAGAATCAAAAAATCAGCAGGAAACTTTAGTTTTGTAATCTCTTTAGTGACCATTAGAGCTATTTGGAAATTACCAGAAAATTCAGGGTGCTGAATCTTTTATATTAGATATGGAAGACATAAACTATAATTTCTTTTTTAGAACCATTTTTTCTTAATTGATTTTAATTTCCATTAATCATAGCCTTATTTGAAAAAAAATTAGGATTCAATGTAGGGTACTATAATGAACTAGCTAGCCATCCAGTCTAATCCTGTCATTTTACAGATAAAGAAACTGAGATCCAAGGAAATTAAAAGACTTGCCCAAGGTCATACAGGTAATAAATGACAGGGGCAGGATTTGAGCCCAAGTCCTCTGATTCTAGAGTATGCATTCTATCATACCTTGAACAGAAGTGTAATATAAAAACTATTGAGTACAGAAAGGTGGCAGTGTTCTCTCCACCAGACCTAGAGTCAGGAGAAGGTTCAAATTTGACCTCAGACACTTCCTACCTCTGTGACCCTGGGCAAGTCATTTAACCCCAATCAACTAGCCCTTTCCCTTCTGTCCTAAAGTTGTTACTAAGAAAGAAAGTAAGGTTATTTAAAAAAAAAAGATGAGAGTCAGGAAACATTAAAATCTTAGTAAACGACCTGTTTCCATATTTGTGAAATGCTCATTTTTGGCATTGCCTTTTACAACTGGCATTCTGTGAATAATTACTATTAAGCATATAACATTCATAGTATTTAAAGTTTTATAATAAACAACAATAGTTTATTAAGTGTTGTGATTTATTAAATAAATGTCTTTTAAATTTAATTTTCCACAATTATATGTAAAAACAATTTTAAACATGTTTCAATGAATATTGAGTCTCAAATTCTCTCCTTCCCTCCTTACCCCCGAACTTCCCACCTGCCTTGCGATGGAACGCTATCTCATAAAAATTTTACATATATAGTTATATAAAACATTTCGCCATTAACCCTTTTGTAGAAGGAAAATGAAATAGAAAAAAATTAAGAAAATAAAAAAAATTGCTTTGGTCTGAATTCAGATTCACTTTTTTTCCTCAGAAGTAGATATCATTTTTTATCATGAGTCCTTTGGGATAATTTTTGTCACCTTTTTTTTTCTTGTCACCTTAAAATGTTCTCTTGGTTTTACGTATTTCACTATACTTCAGTTCGTGTAAGTCTTTCCTGGTTTTTCTGAGTTATATCTGCATCCCATCTCTTTTTTTTTCTTTATTCAAAGATATTTTATTTTTCCAATTATGAATAATAACAATCTTCAACATTTATTTTCTGAATTTATAAGATCCAAATTTCTTCCCTCTCTCCCTTCCCTCCTTTCTCTCAGAAATATTAAGCAATTTGATCTGGGTTACATATGTATTATCTTGTAAAACATAGTTCCATTTTGGTCATTTTTGTAGGAGAATACTTATATAAAACTAAAACCCCAAATAAAATCATAAGTAAACTAAAGGGGAAAACAGTATGCTTCAATCTGCATTCTGACTTCAACAGTTCTTTCTCTTAAGGTGGATAGCATTCTTTGACACAAGTCCTTCACAACTGGCCCAGATCATCGTATTGCTAAGAGTAGATACTGCATGTCTTTTCTTAGAAGACAATAATCTTCCGTTACAATCATATACTTTAACTTATTCAGCCATTCTCCTCATTGGAGAGATGGAAATCTCCTCATTTTCCAATCTTTGTCCCCCTAAAAAGAGCTGCTTTAAATATTTTTGTACATATAGGTCCCCTGCACCTTTTTCTTTTCTATTTGGGATATTAACCTAGTAATGGTACTGCAGGGTCAAAGGGTACATGCTGTTCTATAACTCTTTGGGCATAGTCCAAAAAATTGTACCATTATGATTACTGTGTTTTACTTTCCATCATACTTACCCTTGTTTAGTTTCTGTCCTCCTCTTTCACTAATTTGCCCTCTTTTCTATCAGCCTCATGCCCCTTCTCTTATCCTTTTCCCCACCTACTTTCCTGTAGGGTAAGATAGTGTTCTATTTCCAATTGGTTATGTTTGTTTTTCCCTCCCTGAGCCAATTCTGATGAGAATAAGGTTCACATCCTCTCTTTTCCATTTCCCCCTATCGTCCCCTTCACTAAGAACACTCTTTTATGCTTCTTTTATGTGCAATAACTTACCCCATTCTATTTTCCCTTCTCCCTCCTCCCAGTTAATTTCTCTGTAGTCATAGCTCCCAATTGCTCCATTCTGATTTTTAAGAAATTATTTTCTTGAGTGAGCTTTTATACCTCCTTTTCCATTTGTCCAATTCTACTTTGTAAAGAGTTCTTTTCCTTAGTGAATTTTTGTACCTCCTTTTTAAAAGGGCCAATTCTGGGGGCAGCTGGGTATCTCAGTGGATTGAGAGCCAGGCCTAGAGACAGGAGGTTCAAATCTGGCCTCAGACACTTCCCAGCTGTGGGACCCTGGGCAAGTCACTTGACCCCCATTGCCTAGCCCTTATCACCCTTCTGCCTTGGAACCAATACACAGTATTGATTCCAAGATGGAAGGTAAGAGTTTTAAAAATAAATAAATAATCAAATAAAAAGTAAATGAATGAATAAATGAATAAGTAAGTAAATAAATAAATAAATGAATAAAAGGACCAATTCTGTCTTTCAACAAGTTTTCCTCTTCAGTACGTTTTTTTATATCTTTTTCCATTTGACCAAGGCTGCTTTTTAAAAAAGTTCTTTACTTCTTTGGATTTTTGTGCCTCTTTTACCAGTTAGCCTATTCTGGTTTTTTAAGATAGTGTTTTCTTGTAGTTTTTTTGTGCCTCTCTTATCAAGCTGTTGATGTTTTTTTATGATTTTCCTGTATCACTCTCTTTTCTTTTCCCAGTTTTTCTTCTACCATTTATCTGATTTTAAAGTCCTTTTTGAGCTCCTCCATCAATTCTTTTTAAGCTTGAGAGCAATTCATGCTCCTTTTGGAGTCTTTGGATGCAGCAGTATTGCCTTTGCTATTTTCTTCTGAGTTTTGAGTCTACAGTCAACAACAGAACTTTAATGTTGAGTTTCTTTTTTGTTCTTGTTGGTTGCTCATTTTTCTTCATTTATCTTTTCTTTTATTTAAAAATACTGTTAAAGTTGGGATCTATAACTATGACGAAGGGAGCACTGTTCCAGGTATCAGGTTCTTTGTGCAGCTGCCTTCAGAGCTGGCACTGGAGATCTGTCTGCTTTCAGGTCTTCCAAGATGATATAATATAGAGAAGAGTGTTTAACATTCTCCCAGCCTGTGCTGTTATCTATAGGTAACCCCAAACACTACCCCTTGGGACTGTGACCAGATTCCCCTGCCTCCCTGTGGCAGCAAATACTGGTATACGCTGGTGCTCCTCCTCACACTGCAACTGCACCCCAGGACTGTGAACTGAGTCTGAGTAAGGGTAATCCAACAAGATTCTTATATCCAAAGCCAGGAAAGGGACCCCTGTAATCTCCTTCTGAGCAATTGTCCAACCCCCTGTCCAACTCTCTCTGGTTGGGAGTTTCAGAAGCCTTGGCTGCCACTTTAGCTATGCCCAAAGCTTTTTGCTTTGGTGGGGCTCCCATGGTGTGCTGTGGTCTACCACCACTCTAGTGTATTAGATCCTTTGTCTTGGCCTTCTAAGCAGTTTGGGCTTGAAAATTGCTTCATCTTTTCTTTTTTGTAGATATGCTACTCCTGGATTTATTTTCAGGCTTTATATAACATTGCTTTTTGGAGGATAATTTGATAGAAATCAGATGGATCCTTTTACTTTCTTTGCCATTTTGGCTCCACTTCCCCTATTAAATAAATATCTTAAGCATTTTATAAAATTAAGGTTCATGCCTTGCCTTTGATACTTATGAGCTGTATGACTCTGACCACTTAAGTCCCTGAGAAGGCTCTTAGCACCGTAATTAGCTCTCTAAGACTCTAAGCTGCCAAGAAGATCCTGATCTGCATCAGTAGAAAGAATGTCCAAGCCAGAGTTCTCTAAATCAGTGAAATCAACGATCTGGTCCCTATCTCTTGCAGGATGATGACAACTGTAGATGTACATTTCATCTTTTTAATGTCACATCTACCATATAGTAGAATGTAACAATGGCTCATATTTAGATAGTTCCTTAAGGTTTACAAAGCAGTTTTTCCACAACACTGTAAGGCAGAAAGTATGGTTATCATTACCATTTTACAAAATAGGAAACTGCTTTTTAACTTAAAAAAATACATCAAGTGGGATTCATATCCAGATCCCCTGACTCTTAAGTCTAGCCTTCCTTCTACTATCCCACACTGCCTCTTATTTAGGGTGGAAAAGGGACCTTGGAGATCATCTAGTCCAACCCTTTCATGCTACAAATAATCCAGAGGTTAAGCCATTTCTCTGTGTTCTCATAGATAATAGGTGACAATGCAGGATTGAAGCTCAAGATTCCCTGACTTGAAATCTAGTGACTTTTCCAGCAAATTGTCCTGATGCTAAACATTTATAAAGAATCTGATTACACCCAAACTCTAAATATTCTTTGCCATATTGTTGGCATTTTATCCCATGAAGAATATTTCCATGATTGTATTCCTGGAGTAGGGATGTATTTGTGGGGTAATGTACATTATAAATTATAAGTGGAAACAGTTAAAAGCCTAGATACAGAAACAATACAATATTTGAATTATATTATATACTTTTACTAGAGTTTTAAGATACCTTCAAAGGCATCCTTTAAGAAGATATTGAACAGGACAGCTAAGTGGCTTAAAGGATTGAAAGCTTGGGCTAAAGAAGGAAGGTTCTATATTCAAATCTGATGTCAGACACTCTCTAGCTGTGTGACATTGGAAAGTCACTTAAATCCCATTTACCTACCTTTATTGTTCTTTTATCTTGGAATGAACCCATAGTATTGCTTCTAAGAAAGAATTCTAAAAATTAAACAAAATAAGAAAATTAGAATTAAGTCAATATGTATAAATATCGCAAGTACAATATAATGGGGAGGAGAGCTTATTTAGCTTGCCTAATATAAAATTATTTTTATAACCTTTACCAAATAGTACCATTTCTAAGACAGAAGAGTGGCAAGGGATAGTCAATCTGGATAGGAAGACTTGTGCTGTCAGGGACTCTAAAACAAGGCTGTAACTTCTAGTCCAGAAGTCGGAATTCCCTTTTATAAGAAAAACCTGGTTAATAACTAGTGAGGGAATTCTTGATCAATAAGAGTGGTCTTTTTCAGCCCAGAGAGAACTGTACTCTAGAGATGCATTCTTTGTATTTCTTGAAAAAACCCTTGTAGGCTTTCTTGAAGTTCAGATCTGGTGGTGCTAAATAGTTTTTAATTACTATAGTTTTAATACCACTTTAATATTAAAAATATGCTAAGTATTTGTGCAAAATTTATGCTCATGTATTTGTTTTAAGACTTTAGTTATCAATTTACTGTCAAATATTACAAAGGGTTGTTTATATTTGGCTAGTGTCTTACACATTGACTCCTGAGATCAGAAAATCTGATTCATCTACTCACAGGAAGAACCTATCCTATACCCAGCTGGACAAAAGTCTTTGCTCATTTTGAATTTAGGTATTACTGCAGCCCACCAAAAATTGATGCTTTCCTTTTTTGCTACTCATATGCCTTTAAAGCATATTGGTGTATTTCTTGGAGAAATGGCCTTGGAATGAGGAAGACCTCACTGACATATACTAACTGTGACTATCAGAAAATCATTTAGTCTCTCCATGCCTTAAGCGACACGCTAATATTATCATGTAGTAGTAGCAAGTAACTATGGTATAGCAGGAGAGACAGTTTCCATACCGAGAGTAGTAGTTCCTTATATGACTTAAATCCTAGATCTGACTGCCCCCAAATCCTTTTTTAGTTTCCTGCTTGTGAGGGAACTAAAAAAAAAATCTTTATTACAGCACATACAAAATCCAACATTTGGCTTAAAATACTGTAATACAATAAAATATTCATTAAAATAATGTAATCTTATATTAATTTACATATGAACATAATATAATTTTATGTATGAACGTCTCTTTTGAGCTATGTTATTGCTAGGTGGCACAGTTGTGGATAGAGTGCCACCCCAGGAATGAGGAAGACTCATCTTCCTGAGTTCAAATATGGCCTCAGACACTTACTAGGTATATGACCCTGGGCAAATAACTTCACCCTGTTTACCTCAATTTCCCCATCTATAAAATGGACTAGAGAAGGCAATGGCAAACCACTCCAGTATCTTTGCCAAGAAAACTCCAAATGGGACCATGAAGAATTGAACACAACTGAAAAACTACTAAACAACCACAAAAATGTTGGTGCTCTTAGGAATGAAGAGATTAGTTTCTATGAGACAGCTTTGTGTATAATAGTAGACATGATTTTATTTCCTAAGTCCAGTGATGGAATGACAATACAACAACAGGAAGATATCTGTAGTAAAACTCAAAGTGAATCACAGCAAAATCTGGAAGGCTTAGGAAAACCAACTTTATGATAATCATTTGAAATCATCCTCATTTTCCAAATGCAGTTGGGATTATTTTATTCTTCTTCATTTCTATATATTAATATTCATAATTTTTATATTTATAATATAGGATAGTTTCATTATGCCATCTACATTTGGAAAATGAGAATGATTCAATTAATTTATTAGTTTACTTGGACAATTGATGGGGACAAATTACCAATGCAGAATGATTTTTTTTTCAAAATTTAAAAGTAGGTTTGTTGACTTTTTTTCTGAATTTGCTACATTATTTGTCTTTGCAGAGTCACAGGCGGAGAGCTCTTTGAGGACATAGTGGCAAGAGAATATTACAGTGAAGCAGATGCCAGGTAAGTGACTCCTTTATAACATCCATGTCTTTGAAGTCAAGTATTATTTGTGTTAACGTTGAAAGATTCATCACACACTTGGTACCTTTGAGAATTATTGTTGTGATACCATGGCCTTTTGTCACCATTAGAGCCTCTTTAATGATGCCTATCTATTCTGAGACTCTCTAAGAACATCTTTTTTTTTTTTTTGAGGAAAAAATATCCCTCTGCTCTAAAATTAAATTTTTGTTCTAATTAATTATTAATTATTTAGTTAGTTATTTACATTTATATTATAATAATAATTAATTAGTTAGAGTCCAGTTTCTATGGTCACATACTTAAAGAGACCTCTAAAGTGCCCTCTAGTTCTAAATTTTTGTGTGATCCTATGGCCTTATATTGAAATCTTGGCACAGTGAAGAATTCTTGTCCATCCCCCTCATTATTAAGAGCGTAAATAAGAAAATGCATGCCATGTCTTTGTACATGCATGGCACTCTTCCTTTGGTTACCACAAATAATGAGATGTATGCTGGACTGGCATATAGGCCAACATGAATTCTTCTATTTATAAATGTAGGTTATCCTGTCCTACAAATAAATCTCTTTACATCTCATGTTAAGTAGCTATGGGTAATAACAGGCAGTGGCTTCTTTTATTCTGTGAGCAAACACTTGTGTGTATATTTGCACATGCACATGTACACACACACCCCATTTAATAATTTAGGCTTCTTTTTCAAATTTAACACCAATTTGCCTTTTTATAGTTGTAGAGGGAATTAGTACTACTTAGCCTCTTTTGTAGGACTAAAAATTAAACACAACCACCACTTAATTTTTATAACATGGCATTTTCACTGCATTGCCATAGTCAAATCAAACTTCCCAGTAATTGAGAATGGATTAAGTGAAGAATGAGCTGTTTTATTTACCAAACAAAACAAATCTAGCATCATTATTAAAAAACATCAATGAAACCACAATTCCTCTCATCAGGCTTTATAGTAAATAATCCCCAAAGAGGTTTTTGCCTACTTGTTCTTGGAAAATGATCATTTGTACCAGGCAAGTAGAAAGGACAACTAATTTCTTTTAGATTTTGTCTTAAAACACTTCATTAGATCAATGCTCTTAGTGACAGATCAACTCAACAAACATTTTTGAAGTGTGTGCTGTATACAATACAAGACACTACGGTTAGAGTTCATAGAAAAATGGAGAGCAGAGACCATTCAGAATGAAAAGACAATTTTCTCTAGAACTCAAACCACTCAGTTTGAGTAATTTATCATGAACACAGACACTTCTGGCAGGTGTACATCGAAATTGATTTACCCCTTCAACTTAGAGAGGGATAAACTAAGTTTACATTTTTTTCCTTTATCATCACTTATATGTATGTTTAGAATGAGCCATCATTCAAAAGCCTCCATGAATATTTCATCCTCCAGCATTAAAAGTGGTAAATTATTGTAGGAGACATAGTTAAGGCACAAAAAGAGAAAATATTCTCTTCTTCCTTCCCAATATAAATCAAATTTGTAGGTTATTGGGCTGAAAAGGTTTCATAATCAAGGGGTAGTTTTCTCCCATTTCTTATGGAGTAAAGAACCAGACAATATTCTTATTGGTAAAAAAATACAGGGGAAATCTCTATTTTAAATCCTGTAATTCTCTAAGACTCACTTCTGAGATTAATTTCACATGAGAAGAAGAAATCTGTGGTATCCTGTCTTTAAAGCTTTGACATAATCCTCAGAAAAGATCATCAAACATTTCATTGTAGACATGCAGGCTCAACCAAAGGCAAGCTTTAGAATAGCTCTATAAACCCATCTCTGCCCACATTTTGACCCCAGATTTCATAACAAAGTTTTCTTTAACATACATCATTACTGATTTACTTGTTACCTGCTTTTCAAAATACCTTTTATAGCTTTGAGAATGACTGTGTTCATTAAAATGAGACTATTTTACATAAAAATTAAATTGGCATTAGAGTCTTAGAAATAAATTTTGGAATCATTTATAAAAAAAATCATGCATTTCTTTTTAAGTGATGAGATGAGCACTGTTCAAGAGTGGTATTAGAATATATCTAGAATATATTTATATATAACCTTAAGTGGGAACGGCCATCCAAAACATTAAATAATTGCAATAACTTACAAATGTTTTTAATAAAAATAGCCATGTAGAATATCAGTGCAAAGATGTGTTTGTTGTTCTTTTAGCTGGGTTGCTTCTAAAAGATTATGATCAGATTTTATTGATGAGATTACATGATTGCAACATAATTTATTCAAAGAACAATTTGCTTGGTAGAAATTTAATTTCACAAATTATTTGAATTAATGAATTTTCAGTCATTTTTTATCATATTAAATGATGAAATTAAATGATAAATATTATATTAATACTATATGAATGATTATTTAATTAATACTATTTAATGATAACTACTATTTAGGAGACCCTGGAAAAGTCATTTTGCCTCTAGGCAGCTCTCTAAGACTATATATGGATGGAAAAGAAAATTCCAACCTTCACTGAAAGAGGGAATTTCCTTTATTGGAAGTTCCCCATATGAATGAAATACAAATGAAAGTCTTTATTCCTATTGTAAATAAGAGAGGTAAAGATGGCTCCATCCTTACCTATAAATGACTTGTATTTACATGTGCAACTGACATGTTCAACATTTCTGTGTGTTGATAGCTAATGGCAGGTACTAAATAGGTGCCATTCAATGCCTTTCCCCCTAATTTAATTAACATTCTGTTTCTATCCATGAACCTTTCACAAGTATGGAATAAATCATGGATTTTGACAGAGTAATAAGCAAATTTTCCTTTGCTATTCCTGGGGGGGTTTGTGGCATTTGGGCATTTATTATTGCTCTCTGAGATTCTTCAGTTAAGCATTTATATATATATTCCTAGCCCACAACAACCCACAACCATTGAGTGGGAAATTATTTAGCCGGGCTGCTTTGGCCAAAACTTTGCCTGTGCTATTTGGTGACTACATTGATTTCTCCCTTCACAGTCCATAAAAAGAACCTTCTTTCAATTCAGAAAGATGCTCCCTTCATTTTTTCCCTTTTGTTTCACTTTTACCACCATCTCTGTTTATCCTCATGTTTTGACACCTATGTTTCCTTGTGACCTCAGATTTTAAACAGTTTCCTCTGAGCATGAGAAATGCCAATTTCCAATCTGCCCTTCACTGCATAATTTCCCAAGATTCTTGTTATGGGAAGTTTTAACAAAATTCCTTTTTTTTGGAGAAAAATATGGTTTCTCAACAGACATGGACATACAAATGGATTTGTATGTTTTCAATGAAAAGCACAAATTGTTTTATCTGATCCAGTCACAAATTTGTTGTCAAGTTGTCTTTCCTTTTTGCTAGATCCAGAAATTGCTTTCTTTAGCATAATTCAATCCCAGTTGGATGTAAAATTCCAAGACTCATGAAGAAATGTAATTTGTGTTTCCTTTTAACTCCCGTTTTATTTTGAATTCAATGTGATTATGTGCCTTTAAAATGTTTTCCCTCCCATTCTGCCCTTGTATCTTTGCAGTCATTGTATACAGCAGATTCTAGAAAGCGTAAATCATTGTCACCTAAATGGCATAGTTCACAGGGACCTGAAGGTCAGTATATGGAGCCTATGAATCTGATAACCAGAAGCTTTCTGGGGAAGGGCAGAGGGTGGGTATCTAACACGGACTCCTTGCCTTTCCTCCTTTCCCCCCAAATGACTAAATGATTAAAAAAAAAATGCATGATGTCTCTTTTCAGTTTGCTCATCCGCAGGCTAAACATACATCACAGCAAAAGGAAAGGAAGCTTTTTTATTTTTATTTTTTAAGGCCTTAACATTTAGGTTAATCATTAGAGATATAACCCAACTTGTGCATTATGATCAGGGAAAGGGGAAGTTCCGTCCGTTGTCCAGCATTGACCCTGGGCTGTGATGTATGTCTGTCTGTAGATTTAAACACCACTTCTGTTCTGAGACCTTGGGTTACAGTAGCGGAACCACTGGCCACACATCTGCTCCACTCGAGCCTGATCACCACTCCCAGGCAAGACTTAACAATCGCCGACCACAAGAACCGCAAGAAGTTAACAATCTATCCAAACTTCATTCATTGTGGAGCTTTTGTTAAAAATGGAGGGGGCGGGGTGACTAAACTTAGGGCTCCCAGAACACTATTATTTTTTACACATTTTGTTTCTAATTGGATTTTTTTTTCCTAACGAGCTTTTCTGCGGGACCCGAGCTCCTGCACGAAATCAAATGCAGCCCACATTAATCGTTCATTTGAACGCAAAGCCTTGGCGTCACGGGGTTGTCAGGATCCTGACTCTTCGGGGTCGGTACCTTTGTACCTGAGCTTTGTGTGTAAACATCTGGAGGGGCTTTCTCTGCCCCCCACCTTCCTCCCCCTGCCCCGTCCACATCCCCGACCGCAGTCGTTGGCCAGCTGTGTACTGTGACCCGGTCTCTCGGAGGGTATACAGATAGTGAGTGTCCGCTTCGAACTAACACGCGCCCCCTGGTGTTTGCATGCAGTCATTGCATTCAGCAGATCCTGGAGGCTGTGCTCCATTGCCATCAGATGGGTGTAGTCCATCGGGATCTTAAGGTGAGTAATGCCTTTGGAGTAGCTGTGACGCCCCACAGTTCCGAACTACTGTTCAGCTGCAATTATGCTCATAAAGGCAAAAAAAAAAGGCCTGAAATATGACTCATTCCATGACTTTTTGAAAATTCTTTGACTCATTACAACCTACCCTTGTGTGACGCATAGTTGAGACTTACATAAAGTCTTCTTTGATCAAAATGAAAATAATGTCTTGCCATTGGCAAGAAGTAGGATGAACTTTCCTTTCTTCTCTGAATGGGCCAAACCCCTGAAATGACTTCTTTTAGGTTAGCATGTTTAATTAATTTGCCCCTTCCATCCTAAAGTTTTCTTTCATGTTTTTTTTTAAATATTTCTTAAAGGTGACATATAGATAAAATTTTAATAATTATTTTCTGGCATTTTGCAATCCATGGTCTCTCCCTCCTTTCCAAGTCAGCAGGTGATATGATATAGGTTGTACATGTGCGGTCTTGCAATAGAAATCTCCATGTTCATCATGTTGCAAAAGATGACACATATCATTTGCACTAAAGCAAAATTCATGGAGGAAATAAAGTAAAGAATGGTATATGCTTCAATCTGTATTCAGACACCATCAGTTGCTTCTGCCGCTGTGGAGAGCCTTTTTTGTCAGGAGTCCCTTGGAATTGTCTTGAATATCCTAAAGTTGTTTTAGTGTGTGTTCAAGACAGATTTATTCTCTGTGACAAATGGATTTTTTATCCACCCTACCTGCTTTCTCATGGCATTGAAGATAAGAAGGTTTCACTCCTTACCCACTAGAGTCTAAAGGACCTTGTTCATGTCACCCATGAAAACTAAATAGGTGACTTACGACAGTAAAATGATAGTAAAAAAGTTCGCTAAAGGAGAGCCTATAAGTTCCATTATATCCTATTTATTCATTTCCTTCCTTTAATGTGATGGTAGTTCTTGAAAATAATGAATCAAATTAGATTGTACATTTCTCTTTCAAATATCAACTCAATGATTATTCAGACTACAGGGGTAGGAACTCTAATGCAAGCAAATGCAGGATAGGGTCACTTGGATATAGATTCACTCCAGAATATCATGCAGTTCTGGACATGGAAAAATGTGGAGAGAATGTGAAATTCTGGAATTTTTAAAGATTTTTTAAAAAAAGTTGATAAATGTGGTTTAGAATGACAGTATTTCTATTTGTTTAGTAGATGTAATTATTAATGGATAAGGTCCCTCTAAAGAGCTTTATCAAGTCTCTTTATGCCTTTATTGGCGACTCAAGACATACTTATTAAATCTGTGAATGAGCCAAAACTGGGAGGGAGAAATAAATTAGTAAATAGTAGAATGAAGATGCAGAAAGTTTGTGAAAGGTGAGAATGATAAACTGAATCTAAGAAGATAAAATTTAATAGAGATAAATGTAGTCACTTCAAAAAATAGTTCCATGAATATCAAAGGAGAAGGAACTTGACTAGAAAGGTTAATGTGAAAAAGATCTTTTGGTCTTAGTAGGCTACAAGTTTAGAAGGAGTCAATTGTATAATGTGACTGGCAGCAAAGTCAATTGCACCTTGGGCTATATTATAAGTATTCACTTTACTATATATTTTCCTGTGCTATCCTATGTCCAAACAAGAGAGTGATAGTACAAACAATCAACACCCATCTGAATTTCTTGAGGTCAGGCACTATCTTTAGCCTCTTTCTGTATTCCCATTGCTTAGCACAGTGTCTGGCACATAGTGAGCATGCTGATCGACTGACTGATGCACTATATTCAATTCCTGATACTTCATTTCAAAAAGAGACACTGATGAACTGGAGTTGATTTGAGGAGGGAAGTTTTTAGTGATGAGATCTAAAGCCATGTTGCAGAAAGTTAGTTGAAGAAACTGGGGATGTTTATCCTAGAGAAGAAAAGGTTTAGGGGATCCTCATATTTTGTCTTTAAATATTTGAGAGGCTACCTCTTTGGAGAACAATATATATCTGGGCATTATCCATCTAGAGGTAATATACCATTGTTCATTTGGGACCCCACATGAATAATTGGGACCAAAGGTTGATTATTGTAATAAGTCATATTTGTGGCTTAATAAAGGGAAAAGTTTTGCCTAATAGTTAGAGCTGGCCACAAGTGGAATGGGTCACCCTGCATCTAGAGATCTTCATACTCTCATAAGAGATCTTCAAGATGTGGTAGGATGGTGATTTTACCAAGCTTTTATTCATCTGCAACTTTCCTGGTCTTTCTTCTGACTCTCCAGGACTTGCTGTAGAGAACATGCTAGGGAGTCTTTCAAAAAGAAGTATATTGTATTACAATGATGAGATTATATTGTAGTCATCTTAGGAGAAATTAATGCTTGGGTTATAGGTAGACTATGACAACCTTCCAGATCCAAAATTTTATCATTCTCTGATGTATTTTTTTGAGTATGGGCAAATAATTCAGGTAGCATTGGGATCTCTAGAAAATGATGTCCAGCAAACTATTAGAAATGTAGCCCTGGAGTTTAGGGGAGAATTTAAGAATGATATATAGATTTGGAGGTGATAAAGGAACATATAAGATTCTGATTCCCAGAGTTGATCAAGAGGGTAATGAGAGAGGGCAGCTTTGTGGCTCAGTGGTTTGAGAGTCAGGCCTAGAGATGTGAGGTCCTAGGTTCAAATCTGGTCTCAGATACTTCCCAGCTGTGTGACCCTGGGCAAGTCACTTGACCCCCATTGCCTAGCCTTTACCACTCTTCTGCCTTGGAACCAATACACAGTATTGATTCCAAGATGGAAGGTAAGGGTTTAAAAAAAATGAGGGTAATGAGAGTAGCATATCTAGTTCAGAACTGCTAGAGGCATGACTGGATTGGGTTAGTAAAGGAAACTTAGAAGGGCCTGAAGGAAGATAGAATGAGCCTACAAAATCTTAAAGAGAAGCAGATTGACAATGGGAGCATGGCCAATGGCATCAGATTCTGAAGAAAGAAGTTAAAGGCTCAAGATTTATAAGCCATTGGATTTTCCATATAAATGGTCGTTGGTTGTCTTTGAGAACCAACTTTGAGAATGTCTTTGAGAATGATATTAGGAGAATAGTTGGATACCCAAGAGTCAAGAATAATGGCAAAGTAGACAAACAGTGGGTATATAATATTATTTAAATGAATCTTGCAGAAAAAAATAGTAACATGAGGTCAAGGGAAGATTTTTTTTTTCTTATAAAGTATACGAGTGACCTCAGTAAGTTTCTAAGCATCAGAAAGATATCACAGAGAGGAGATGAGAGACAGAGAAACAGAGGGGAAAGGGAGCTTATAGAAGGCTACTAATAGATCATATATAGTCTTTATTTTGCTAGAAAGGGTATGCAAAGAGTTACACTGAAGTCCATGAACAGTCAAGAGATCCCTATTACTCTTTCTAATGAATCCCAAATCACCTAAGGACCTATAGTCTTGTAGAATTATAGAACTATCCTGCATCTTCCTATCCACTAGAGGAAATCACTTAGATTTATTAGAAAGGCAAGCAGCCCACACTTGAAGTGAGCCCTCCCTTCCCCAGAGAATTATATAGTTCTACAAACTTAGAAAAATATGGATGAGAGTTCCCTCCATCCTCACCCCATAAAGAATTCAGCATTGTTTTATTTTATTTAATTTATTCAGTCCTTTTCTCCCAGCTAGCACAACCACCTAGGATATAATGTTAGTGGGGAGCTAGGACCAAGATTGCCCATCTACATCTTGGACGTTCCCTACTTCTCTTTGGCTCTAGGTTGCAAGATTGAAGAAATTAGCATTTTTCTAGGAAATTCCCCTTTGAGTCCAGAAGACTTAGTCCATGAACTCCTCATCACACCACTTCTTCCATCCACAGCCTTCCATGAAGGCTAGCCACATGATTTACTCTCTGCTGGAATCAAATGGTTCCCTGCAGGAGGCTCAGGACCACGTGGAGCCTGCACTCTCCACCAAAGAATTGCAATCTTTGTGAGTCTGATTAGTTTCTCTCCCTCTTAATTCTACATCTGTATGTGTTTTTTAAAAAACAAAAATGAAGGCTATTAACCATCAGCAATAAGGTAGTACCTGAGTGATGGCTACCTTTGAATTTCATTGTTGACACAAGTTAACTGATAGCTGATGGAAGAGTTTGTCATCTCCTTGTTGAAGTAAGCTCCTCTTCAACAAGGTTAAAAAGGAGATATTTTATGATATGGATGATATGGCTTTTAAAAAAAATTCTGTTTCTTGTTATGAACTTGACAATAATTAGCTAACATAGACACCAACCATCACAATTTTATATACAATCTTCTTTCTTCTATATAAAACACAAAGTTTGTGTTACTTGATTATTTCCAAGTGCAAAATAATAAAAATAAAACAATAATAATAAAGACAATTAAAAAGAAATAGTACCAAAACAAAGGTTTCATCCACGGCAACTTTATTCATGAAGAATTAACTTTGACAAGAAGAGGAATAAAAGGAGTTTTAAGCAGGGTTAATGACCCAGTTAAGATCAAAGAATGTGAATTTCTAGTGGACCATGTCAACACTGTTTAATAACTTCCTCCAGAAATAGTTGTTTGGACAAGGAACAGAGCATGAAAGGATAAAAAAACAAAATATTCATGGGTGGTGGATGGGGCTTTATTGAACTGATTAACTATTTGGACAAGGCTATGAAAAAAGGACCAAAGGAAGTCACTGGCCCCAAAATTTATTGACCTGGAGACTGGATATTGATTTTATTGAAGAAAGAAGGTTTAAATATAGTCAGAAAACTTTCTAATAGGAGCAACTAAAAAAAAGTGGTATTTGAGCTCCTATTCCCTCTTTCTCATTTTGAAGAAAACAGAAGGTTTTATTGAACACACAAGCAGTGTCTATTACTTATTTGTTATTACTTCAGTAACTATTACCTTCATTCACATTAAATTAAGTGTTTTCTTATACAGGCAATGAGGAAATTATTAGCAAACTTGTCAAGTGAAGGCTTTGTTGAAATAGAGGTGACATAAAAAATCAGGGAGAAAATTTAACATATAGATAACTTTTTTTCAATTTGCAATAGAATTGCCATCTAAGACTGGTAGCTAGGTGGTACAGTAGATAGATTGTTGGCCTGGAGTCAGGAAGATTCATCTTCCTGTGTTCAAAACTGGGCTTAGACATTTACTAGCTGTGTGACCCTAAGCAAGTTACTTAACCATGTTTACCTCAGTTTACTCATCTATAAAATGAGCTAGATAAAGAAATGGCTAACTACTCCAGTATCTTTGCCAAGAAAACTCCAAAGGGGTCATGAAGAGTCAGACACTCCTGAAATGACTGAACAGCAACAAATCTAAGACTAGCAGAGCTTCAGTTCAAAACACATAAAAATGATATTTTTAAAACAGCCATCTGTGAGACTGGCAATACATATTCAACCAAATGTTTTAGTGAACTTAACATTCTCAGTTTACAATATTCATTTCTTCCTTTTTGAATCCAAAGAACAATTGTTTTTTACAGGGAAAAGCATTGCTTCATAGCTAATTGACAAGAATACTTGGACATTTTTAAATTGTCTTGTTGTATATAATAATAATACAAGAAAATTCTGGATAAAAAAGAAAGTTTCTTTCCACGAGACTGTGATCATGGAGATTTCAAGTCATTTGGAAACTCTATCCTATGATATACTATATCAAAGCATCTTTCTTATTTCGGGGGTGGGTGGGTAATGACTGTCTTTTGTAGGAATGATTTCTAATTGGCTAGACACATTGGAATCATAAAATTCTGGTATAAGCCTCTAAGAATATAATATTGAAATACTTTAACCAAAAGGAAGGAAGGAAGGAAGGAAGGAAGGAAGGAAGGAAGGAAGGAAGGAAGGAAAGAAAGCTTAAACCCCATGGTCATTACTTCAGTTTAATAAGTCAGTGTGTTTTTTATATAACTTCTGGGATTATTTGACAAACGAAATAACTTTTTCCCCTAAAAAAACTCCAAATTCTTCTTCAAATCATTTTTTACAATCCAGCTTAAACTTACATTTTAAAAGACAAAGTTAAGTGCCAGGATGATTTCTGCCAGGTTGTTTTTGTTTTTATGTAAAACTTGAAAAGGTAAAATACTTCCTTTGTTCCCAAACTTTCCATTTGCCTAAAACCATCCTTGGATGGATCTGACTTCAGGTTGCTGGATGAGTGCTCCTCTCAGAGGAATAAGAATCATCATTAAGAGAAAAAAGTATGGAGCAATGCAATTCATAATTCTGAGCCAACAACTGATAATGTCCAAATATGCATGAAAACAGAGGTGTCTTGGAAAAAGCTCTGTCCTTAAAGGAATTTCAGACCTTATCTAGTAGAGACTTCCACACTAAGCCAAACACCTACCCATTCATTCTCAGGGTTGCCCAAGACTTTCCAACCAGCAGCCACACCATGTGTGAATGAAGGGAATTTGTTTCATCTAAAGTCAGATTCACAATCAGTTTGAGTTTGCTTCTTTCTAGAAGCTTTGCTCACATCTTCATGGGCAAAAAGCCAGAGAAATTGAAAACACTGCAAAATAAAAGATGCTTGACAAGTAATTTACTTACTGAAATACCCCAATCCTCAAAAGGAAAGCAGATTTAAAAAAAAATTAATTTAGAATCTTTTCTCTTGGTTACATGAATCATGAAAATAAATTCCTTTCTGAGATACCGATTTAAAACATTCTTACTAAAAGCATATATTTACCCTATGCACCACTAAGACACTTAACTTCTCTAGACCTTAGTTTCCCCATTTGGAAAATATAAAGATTAGACTTTAGAAATTCCTAAAGTTTCTTCCAGCTCTAAAGCTAACATCCTCTGGTTCTCTAAATGGATAGAGAATCAAAAATTGATAGCCTTCATAGAGTACCTATCTTTAAGTCACATCCCTTACTTTCTTTGAAACGACATTCTTGGGTACCTAAGAATGTTTTATATAGTTTCAAAGAGTTCTCGAATCATAATGAAAGAAGATCCTGGAAATGTTGAGGGGGGAAACTGGCAACAGTTGCTATGTATTACATCTGATATGCTATTCATGGTTGTTGACACTCTGAGCAGATGTCCTGGAAAAGCCTAGATCATTAGGGAGCAGAGGAGTGGATAAGAAGCCTCTCTGTCGGTGTGGCAACAGAACAAACTTAAGAAATATCTCAGAAATATTCTTCTTTTATCTTCTTATATATTAGCCCATAAGCGGAGTTCGTTATATATTTATTTATACATGTTAAATGCAGAAGTGTTAATTAAATAAGTGTTTAGTACATTGAATTTCATAGTTCAGACATCCCCAAACTTTTAAGCATCAGAGATACAAATATTCTTCCCATAACCGTGTCCAGCTATGTCAAGGACTGGGGAGGTTTGATCCCTGCAAAGACTTTCATGCCTGCTCTGATTCAAAGAGAAAGTTGTTTCCAGCACTGTCACTATAGCCACACGATGAAGAAGGAATTCTCTTATATACAGAGGTTTAGATTTTATAGGAAGTATTGTACAGCTTTATGGCTTAAAATGACTTTCTGGTATTAAAAACCCAAGACCCTATGTATCTTCCATATAAAATGATGATACCAAAGGTAGTTAACCTTTAGTAACATCATTTTATATTAAAAAAACCGCATATGTAAGTTCCAAGCAATAGATTTAGAAATGATCTTTTGAAAAACAACTTCTTTATTTTTTTTTAATTTGGTTTGGAATTGTGGCAACTGAGGTAAAGTGACTTACCCAAGGTCACACAACTAGGAAGCATCTGAGGCCAGTTTTGAATCTGGGACCTCCTTTCTCTAAGCCTGGCCTTATCCAGTGAGCCACCTTGCTGCCCCAACAACCACTTTAAATTAGTACTAACTTGGGGGCAGCTGGGTTGCTTAGTGGATTGAGAGCCAGACCTAGAGATGGGAGGTCCTAGGTTCAAATCTGGCTTCAGACACTTCCCAGCTGTGTGACCCTGGGCAAGTCACTTGACCCCCATTGCCTAGCCCTTACCACTCTTTTCTCTTGGAGCCAATACACAGTATTGGCATTGGCTCCAAGACAGAAGGTAAGGGTTTTTATTTTTTAAAAAAATTAGTACTAATTCCACAAGATTCTTTTGATTCCAACCTGATAAACTTTTCATGAGTAAAGCTTCTGGTACCATGGTAAACTGATTGGACTTGTGAAATAACCTGGGATCCTATTCTAGCTGTTTTGATTACTACTTGTGTGACCTTGGGAAGTCACTTAATGTCTTGGACCAAATGAGGTCCAAGATCCTTTCTACTGTAGTTCAAAAGAATCTATGATCCTATAATTTTCCTGCATCTTTCCTGAATAAAGGAAAGGAGTCATTCTGTATATAACATGGAGTTATTGTTATTTATTATACATTCATTAAGAAGCTTCAAATTTGTTAACTTATAATAATAATAATAATAATTAATTCTAAGAAGCTGCTAAGTTTTAAACTTCCCTAAGACTATTATTGGGATACCATATATAGAGTAAATATAGACACATGCAAGCATGTGAACACAAACATGCTCTAGTAATTGCAATATTATTTGATATGATAAATATTGCCATAAAAGATGCATGTAAATCATTTTTTAAAAATAAATTGAATTATAACTTAATGTTCCTTGAGAGAGGAAAAAGGAAGGGGGGAGAGAGAGAGACAGAGACAGAGAAATTTAAAAAGATTTTAGGATGAAATGTTTTTAAATATCTTTATTATAAGGTGAACAATTGCCCTACCAATTTCTTAGTTTATCTGATTGATCATTCCATAGTTTTGATAGATTTGCATAAAGGATCATTTATATAGAGTGCTTGAAATATGACAACTCCAGTGATAATAATAATAACCCACTTAAGTGCTTTCAAATAGCTCTGCCTTTTTCATATACATAATTGCAGCTGAACAGTCTTTGTGGGTGCAAGGTAAAGCTCTTTAATCTGAACTGATTTGTTATTTTCCTGGATGACTCACAGAGTAATGCTGTGAAGTCTTCAGGTCTCCTCCTGTAGTAACAAATATATGCCCCAGTCATTCAAAGTTCATGCACGATAGACATCCAAGGCATTCCATTTATCCAGAATTGGCAGCTGTCTGATGTCTAAGGTCACACAGTGCTGCCCAGAAGGTTGTTGATTTTGCAATTTGATTAAATGCCCTATGTACAAATTGAAGCTTACTTACTAAATACAATGGCATTTACTCAACACAATCCAATCTCACAGAAAGTCCTAATGATCTCAAAGGTGATTGCACTTCTTGCTTCCTGTGACACTAATGTTATGATATCACTGTGTGGTTGATGAATTAAAATATATGTATGTATCATTGGAGAACAATATGACATTTTGATGCCTTCGAATTTTTGAGCAACAAAGACATAGAATTAAGCATTGCTTACAGTTTACTGTGGTTTTCTATAAGTCACTCATTTGTTCAAGGAAGTGATAACTAAGAACTTAATTCAAAAGATATAATTAATTTACTTGACTAATTTTAGTCATTAAATATGTATGTCAAATAGTAACTTTTTGTTACTTTTATGTCTTTGAACATAGAATTTTAGTGGCTTATTTATATTTCTGAAATGTGGAAATATTTTTTCATGTTAAAGTATCTTCAGCCCACACCAATAATCTAATTGTTACATGAAAAGTTCTGAACATAAATTAAACAAGAATTTTCCGATGAACCCTCAGAAATTTCTAAAACTTCCCTTTCTTACTAAGTACTTTAGTAACAATGCATCTGATGGCAGTGAGCATCAGGAGTCTGAAAAAGTATGATATTTTATTATAATTCTTACTTCCTTATAATCTAGTTTATTTTAGGCTTTAGCTAATTTCCTTAAGTCCTTGGTTTATGGGTCTCTGCTAATTTGCATGCCTGACTTAACTAATACATTTAATACTGACTTTGGTTGTGTTTACAAAAGGCCAAAACAACCAACAGAATAAACCAACTCCATCAAAAAAGTAGTCAATTCTACAAGAAAAAAAATCATTTGTCTTATATCATAGAGTTAAATATCCATTTATTGGAATTTTTTCTTGGATTTTTCAAACAATTGTTTTGGCAATATCAAATCCAGTGTTTCCCAACCTTCAGTCTATGACACATGTAAGAAATTTCCGGGACAACAACACAACCTGGAGTGGCCTCACTGCTGCTCTGCAGCCGTCTTTCTATCCACACTCTTATACTACCCCCCTCAAACACACTTTTTGCCCATCTATTTGGCCAAAAAATTCACCCAAGGGGACAATGGAAATATAGGACTTGTCATGTGATAATAATATCTGTTTGGAGAATCAATGTGTCTTAATGAACTAGTTGGGAAACAGTGGTGTAGCCACAGCCTCATTCCTAGATCAAACCAATGAGCCTAGAAGAATGATAAATATCTAAGGAAATTATTTTCCTCAAATTATGTTTAAGAAAATAAAATGTACTCAAATATTTGACTTATCTTCTGAAAAAATAAATATTGATTTTTAGTTAAAATTGAAAATAACATAATGACTCCAACTATAACATTTGGCAAATAGTAATATTAATCTTCTCTTTAATGAATAAACTCTAAAAATAGCAATTTAAGCCTGTAAATTAAAATGCACAAAGTTTTCTCAGCTCTCTACAAAATTGTATAAAAATACCAAGGGATCAAAAAGCATCACAATTGTATCTAAAATGTTTTCATCAGCTAGGATTGAATTTGTTTAAAACTTCATTAAAAGTTTTGCCAAATGCTTATAGCTCCAAACCTTGTTATATTTTTGGCCAAGTTCACTACTATGGTGAATATCTATCTGTACTTTATAAAAATTCTTTTTAAAATAAATGTCTATAGCCTATTGGACCTAACGGAGCATTCAGAAGCATGTGAGTAGGTCAGAAACATGTGCTAACTTTTAATTTCGAAATATCCCCACGTATATCTTCTCCTCCATCCCATATGCTCTCCAGTAAGTTTATGCATCTGTCTGAAACCTGCCCACATGCCAGTTTACACTAATTTGCTAACCGTATTTTCCCTGGGATTTTAGGAATGACATTCTCCCGTGGAGAGGATGATGCATGACTTTTTTTCTTTCTCCTTTTTTCGAATGTTTCTAGTTATTAATAATTGCTTAAAGTATGTTCTTATCTCAATCTTTTTTTTCTTTCTAAACAAAGCCTGAGAACTTGCTTTTAGCTAGCAAATCCAAGGGAGCAGCTGTGAAACTTGCAGACTTTGGCTTGGCCATAGAAGTTCAAGGAGACCAACAGGCATGGTTTGGTGGGTAGAATATTCTCCTTCAATTTATCTAATATGATCTGCTTGAAATAAAATTTACCATTTAAAATAAGGTGGCTAGAGTTTATATCATTTTGGAGATAATGAGGTTTTTCCAATCATCGCATTTTATTTAACATGAATAATATAGAGGGAGTTTTTTGGTTTATTTGTTTAGTTCTTGTGAGAAAATGGGAGTGAGAAGAAAAAAGATTCCATTTTTAGAAGTTTTTTTCTGCAACTAAGTAAATGGAGAAATGGGCCCAATGTCAAGATTTAAAGAGGGAAAGTATAGCTATTTTGTAATCCATGGAAGTTTGGGGGGAGAAGCAGTTGAGAAAATGATTGGCTGTTAACAAATGATACATAACATACATATGTGGGAAAAGTAGCTCAAATCACTTGGATTTCCACTCAGTGGAACTATTTCAGAGGATTTGAAAATCTGCATTTTAAATTTTTGTTGTTTGAAGTAGTCATCTTAAACACTGACATAACTAACAAATTAATTGATCTCTTCTCGCAGATGCATTCTGTTTCTAAAGCAAATACTCATTGTTGAGATCATAGTTGTTTAGAAATATTTGGAGTATTTGAATAATTGTAAATTTATTATAAATGTGTAAGTAAAATTGTAATTAATTCAGAGTGAAAAGATGCTTTTGAACATTGTCCTCATGTATACAAATAGTAGACCTACATAAATAATAATATAATGGCTATATTCTCAGATTTTAAAAAAAATAAGACATTTGGTAAGTAAGGAAAAGAAGCTTTATTTTTCTCCTGTTTTATAAATTATTTTCCAAAGACAAAAAGCTTCTCTTCTTCATCTTATCCCTTAGATCTCCAGATAGTCTCCTTTCCTCATTGAATTTCCAACTTTTGAGTAATAATTGAACTGACAGCTACCAAAAAAAACCTCCCCAAAACCTTCTATCCTAAAAGCTTGTAGTATAAAATCATTGCTTTGAAAGTCAGGAAAATAATGGAAAAGGGTACAGGTAAGGGTTTCAGGTTGTCCAGGCTGCTTACATGACATCAGAACAGGCAGCCAGACAGCTAAAAATGTAAATCCACCATATGTTCCAACAACATTATTTCACATAAAAGGGTGGGGTTTTTCCCACAAAAGTTTTTGGCATCTTAAAGACACCACTTCCAAGAATGAATATATACAGGAAATGGAACAAGGAGAAAGGAAATCATCTATACATAGATTTAAATCCTGGGGTTTCTAACCACGTTTGCAAATAGCTACCAGTTTCATCCTGAATGTTTTAGCACCCACACAGAATTTTCATTGCCCACTCTTTCCTTCCTATCTACCCAAGCTAACGTAGCTAGCTCTTTCCCCAATAGAGACTATGCCACCAAAATCCTACTGTTTTCTCTTTTAACATCAGATCTGCTGAATTCAAATCAACCTTCAATAAGAATTCTTTAATTCATATCTTACAAGCCAATTCAGAATCAGCATTTCTTTTGGATGCCTCCAATCCTCTGAGAGCATAGGTGATGACAATGATGATGATGTCATATTGAGGGCTGGGAAGCAGAGAATGGAGCTTATTACTATTATATAGAATTGTTACATAGAATTTTATAGAAATATATAGAATTATGTAAAATATTATTATATAGAATCATAATAAAAACATAAATATTTATAGTAGTTCTATGGTCATCAGTATTTCTTTAGCAGTTACTATTATTATAGCATTTATGTAGTTCTTTCAAGTTGGCAAAACACTTCACCAATATTATTTCATTTGAGCCTCACAACATTCCTAGCAAAAGAAGAGCTATTATCCTCATTTTATTGATTAGTAAAATGAAACCGTCAAATATTGAGCAACTTACCCAGGGTCACACATCTAGTGTTTGAAGTTATTATTTGAAACTTTAGGTCTTTCTGAGGTCAGGACTAGTGTTCTATCCACTTGGCCATCTAGCTGCTTATCTTATATAATGATAATAGATAAATATTTCAGAAGTTAGATTTTTAAAAAAACTTCAAAAATTCCTTATTTACCAAATAAAGTCAAAGCTCTTTAACATGGCTTTCAAGGTCCTTCATAACATAGACCAAACCTACCTGTTTTAAAAACAAAATTAAATTTATTTATTTGTTTGTTATATTAAAATTCCCAGGTATCACCCACATTCCCACTCCTCCGCACTCTAAAAAGGTATCATTTGAAGAAAAAATATATATATACATATATAAAACTATATCATGCTTATCTATTTATCAGTTCTTTCTCTGTAGATGGACGTATACAAGTTATTTTTCAAACAATATTTTTGTTGATATATAAAATGTTCCCTTGTTTCTGTTTATTTCACTCTTCATAATTTCATGTAAATCCATGTTTGTTTCTTTTTTTAACTAACCTGTTCATCCTTTTTTATGGCTTAGCAGTATTTCATCATAATTATATGCTACAATGTTGTTTAGCCATTTCCCAATTGATGGACATCTCAATCAATTCGATATTTCCAAATAGTGGTCAAAGTACTCAATTTGTTTTTTATGTTGTAATTTTTTAGTCATTTCAATATTGTTCAAGCAATTATTGAGTGTCTATTCCCCAAATATCCTATTATCTTTATGACAATACACTACCTTGAATGCCCTCTCTCCTCCAACTTTGCTTATGGAAAGTACTAGTATGGCAGAAGCATTTTCCAAAATACATGAGAAAAAGAACCCCCCCAAAAAAGTAAAAGGTATTTTTATATAAATATTCCACAAGTAGAAAGTCTACTTTTTCAGTTTAACATAATCAATTTGAATACCTAAACATTGCAGACAATATGAGAAAGAAGACTAATATAGCAGGAAAAAAAAAAAGTAGATTCAGTAAGAAAACCTATATTCTTACTCCAATTCTGAACTTTGCTTGTGACTTTGGACAAGTTACTTGGATCCCTCTGAGTTTAATTTTATGTATTTCAAAAATGGGAATGATAATATTAGTGCTACTTGCTTTATGAGGTTACTTTAAAGGGATGTTTTAATCCTTCATAGTCATTGTAAATGGGAATGATTTCAGTGGCATTGGTCTTAAAGTTTAAGTATTGATGGTTCCCCCAAATATAAATTATTTTACAGGTGCTTAAAAATGCAATTATGGCAGGTAGGTGGCTCAGTAGAGAGAGAGAGCCAGGTTCAAATGTGGACTCAGATACTTTCTAACTGTGTGCCTTGGCAAGTCATTGAAACCCAACTCCCTAGCTCTTACTGTTCTTCTGCCTTGGAAATGATACTTAGTATTAATTCTAATACAAAAAGTAGCAATTTTTAAAAATTGTTAAACCTAAAAAAAGTTAGCTTTTATCTTAATGAATTTCTCATACTCACAAATTTCCATGGAAACATGTCTGAAATGTCATGGAAAAATCAGGGATAGAATATTATATTCAATTGAGAACATTCTACTACAGTTTTGTGCCTTTTGGACATAGGCACAAGAACTCATTGTAATTCTCATTATGGATTTTATCCTTTTCAAAATTGACTCATAATTGTCATAAAAATAATCTCCATATTTCCTTCTTTTTAAATTCATTTTTAAAAAGTTTTATGTGTTTATCAAATGTCTTTTTTATTTTAATTTTTATGTTTACCAAATTTATTCACTTAAAAATGTGCTACTCTTACCCCTACCAAATGCAATCTCAGGCTTTTAATCAGTTCTTATGTTTTTCTTTGATTTATAAAAATGAATAAAAACTGTATTAGGAATGAAAAAGAAATGTTCTTTATAGCAAGTCCTACAGTTTCATGCAAATAGTGGGCAGTTAATGAATGTGTTTTGAGTTGAGTTGAGATGAATTTGAATAAGTTTTTTAATTCTCATTTCTCAGTCCCTGATGTTTCCTTCTTCATTCTAATGCTCTAACTCTTGCCTTCCGTGATAATCCCTGAAGTCCTTTAACAGAGGGCTAAGGACCAACTGCTTTATCCTTTCTCTATAACTGCCAAGATGAATGGAGAGAGGAATTGCTAAAGAACTGTGTCTCTCCCTTCCTAGCCCATGAGCAGATGACTTACCTTGTTTTCTCAGCTCCATTGCAGCTAAAAGAAATGATAAATAAGGAACTCTGATCCTAGAAAATGAAAGGGGAGGTTGCTTAACTTTCTGCTTGATGCCTTTTACTGTCTCCATCTTGCATCTCTTCTGAAATTATAGCCAGTTTTACTGTGAGACACAGAGATTAGTTGGCATTTTTTCAGCAATAAGTTATTCCTAGAGTCCAATTAAAACATTCCACCTGTGCTAACGTTCCTGGTTCTCTCTTAGATGGACTGTGAGAATTGGCTTTATGTTTGAAAAAGGCAGGCTTCCTTTCATTTTAGTGTAGATATGAGAGAGCACAGTTCTCATGAAAGAGAAAGATTATCTTTTATCTCATTCTAATTTGCTATTTCAATTCTCTCTTCCTGGTAAGACACTGTAAAGTTAACTACTTCACACCTTTTGTGCATCTAGATTCTCCTAGAATTGTAATATATTTTAAATTATAAAGCAGGATAGAATGTAGTCAGTGAAGTCCTAGGAGAAAAAAAAAAAGAATGAGTAATATTATATTCCCCAGAGTTCTATTCACCAACAATGGCTTATAATAGAGCTTTTAATATTCCAATTAAAAGATTTTTTATTCTTCCTTGGTGGGTGTCTAAGTTGTGCTTCTACACAACCATTTATTTCACATTAAAAAATAATACTGTGTTTATCATAGTGCTGAAAGGAACGTGAAAATTCCATAGTGGATCCTTCTCATTGTAAAAAGCAAATAAGTACCATTCAGCAAAATTATATAACATACAAAGTCCTATAACTTGTGAGTCACAGAACTTGAACTAGGTACTATCTGCAATTCAATTTCTCTTTTTTTCTATACGAGAACTATACTTGGTACTGGAAGTATAAAATCAGAATCGATATCCCCTACCTATGAAGATCTTATATGTGAAGAAACCAACATGTACACAAATAACTGTACACAAATTGTATTAAAAATCCTATCTAGGAGAAGCACATAGGCTTAATGTGATAAAAAAAAATGTTAACCTGGTGAAACAGCAGTTACTCTGCTAGACAAGGACCTGGCATCTAGTCTCATCTCTTGTGTATCATCTCCAGCAGTCACTTAACCTCCTCAAGCCTCAGTTTCCTCATTTCTAAGATGTGGATATTGGACTAGATCATCTCTGCCCCTTCTAGCTCTGTAGAGGTTCCAGAGGGCACAAAGGGAAGAAAGAAAAACCTGGGATGAGAGGTTCCAGAAAATATTTGCAGATTCCAACAGTGATGTCCAACTAAAATTTAACATTTTCCTGAAGTTGATGCTACTATTAATCAAAGCAAATAGAGCTAAATTTTTGTTTATTCTCACCCAGCTTCAGGGTCCATCCACATTTTGACCTTTTGGTCTACCATGGCAGATCTTGGGTTAGATCCTGTGTAAGTGAGACTGAATACGAAGCCCTAGCCAGATCTCTGCTTCAGTTTGCCAGAACACCAGACAACAAGGCACAGCTGCCTTCTGAACTGGAAAATGGATCCAGTTTCCAATAGGGTTACAAACCAGGACAGACAAGTATTGACAGACCCACAGAGAAGGGCTAATCTGCATTCTTAATGCTAACAGAGCTTTATTTCCTTTTGAGTCAAGAAATCACCATATTTGAAGACAAAGAAAAAAAAAAGTAGTTTCTTCTGTTGGAAAAATGTGTATTGTCTAAAATACTTGTCCTTTCTCCCAGGCTTTGCTGGCACACCTGGATACCTTTCCCCAGAGGTGTTACGAAAAGATCCCTATGGAAAACCAGTGGACATGTGGGCATGTGGTAAGGAATAATTTAATAATAGAAATTATGTAGTTGTAAAGCAAGGAAAATCATGGAAGTTCTATCGTTGGTGTTTGAAGCTACCAATATTGCTTTGGTGGTAGCAGCAGTAACTCTCTTACAATCTCTAACTTGGGATTCTCTCCAGTGGTCACACATGCGACCAATAGTAGTTGGCTGTAGTTGGGAATGCAGTTGTTAGCTGGGGAACCGAGTGATGTTTATTAGTTTAAACTGGAATAAAAAAAGCAAAATTAGTATCACTAACATCAAATCATCATAGATGACTGGAGCGAAGGTGTTGGAAAGTGTTTTAGATATCCCCATACTCTAACCATATGAAGCATTGCTGTAAACCAGAGGTACCCAGCAGGCAGCCCACGGTGGCCTACAGCGCTTCGGAGGGCAAGCCAAATATCAATAATATGGAAATAGGTCTTGATCAATGACACATGTAAAACCCAATGGAATTGTGCGTCAGTTACAGGAGGTGGGGTGGGAGGAGGGGAGGAAAAAACCTGAATCATGTAACCATGGAAAATTATTCCAAATTAACTAATAACAGAGGCATGCAACCTTGAGAGGCAACCGCTTGCCTCCATTTATGTCAAAGACACCAAATTAAGGGTGCAACTCGTTTTTACAAGCGTAGAACAAAGATCAGAACCAAAATCATATCATTGATTATAGGAAGGGCAATATCCTGGGGTTGGGAAGTCATGCTTGGCTCCATTAAAGAAAGTGGATAGAGCACATACACCTCCCTATGTCTCTAAGCAATGCCTTTGTGAATTTTATGGGTCCCAGGCATCTCTTGATGTCACTGATAGGAGCCAGGGTGTGTAAGGGAATTGGAGGCTGAGGGGATTAGATAAGAAGATCAGTTAAGGCCAGCTTCTCAAGGATAACAAACAGACCTTGCAGGAAATGCTGAGATAATGTTTTATGAGAGTATTGAGACCAGTTTTTCTTTAACTAACTGGCTGTGATTGTAGGAAAGCTTAAGCCTTTGATATCTAACTTCAGAGAGAGGAGCCTGAACTTTTGCACACATGAGAGTCTTTACTCAGAGACAAAGAAGAAGCTTTAGGTTTGTTACATAGAATACAGAATATGGTTACAGAATAAAATCATTTATAGATTAAAATCAAATATAGAATACAGGATCAAGAATGAATTCTCATTTCTCTGCATTAAACACACACAAAAATGATGCCATTAACTTTTATACATGCTGGGGAACTGGAGGATTTTGCATAATATCCAAAAAAAAGGAAATATTGTTTTCTATACTACCTCTCATTTAATCTCTGTCACTTTGTGCTTTTATTCTCTCTTTATTATACAGCTCAAAATGGCAGCAGTTTTGAAAGGGGTCAAGGGTGTAACAAAATATACAGAAAAGTCTTTTGCTAAAAAATATTTTACTAAAAAAAATCCTTTACTATTCTCCTAACCCTTTATAATAATATGGATTGCAAGTATTTCGAGAGACAATTGAGCCTGCAACTGATAGACAACACTGGTTAACCCTACAAATTTCTTTGATTTGACTGGAGGAAAAATCAAGTTTTGCAAAACTTCTTCGTGGCTTTGACAATGAAGCTTTAGTTAGGTCTTTGCAGGTTTTCTTCTTGCTCTTCCTCCATAGCAATAGCTGAAATAACCTTATGTCACTGTCACTTTAGAACTTAAATTCAATTTTATCCTGATAGTTCCTCAACCTGTGGGACTGCATTTTCTCTTTTCTCTACAAATTGAATTCAATTTAATAATAATTAATAATAATAAACTCATTAAATTCTTACATTGCAAAAATAAATTTGGTAGGCCCTGGAAGGGATCCAGAGCTTATGAAAGAGAAAATTCTTTATAAAACTTAACAGAGTGACATTTGTATCTAAGTCATTATTTGAGGAGCTTTAGAAAGCATTTTGTCCTCATGATTCTGTCCATAATCTCTCATGAATCTCTAAATTCCTACCATTCAGGACAACCCAGTAAACTTTAATAAATGTCTAAATACTGTGTTAGTGGTTGAGGAAGAAACAAATAATAAGATATTTTTCTCTCCCTCTGAGTTAACAATTGAGTAGAAAATATCTTAGGATATTTTCTGATATATTTGTTCATACTTGTTTAGCAAATTTACTTGCTGTATTACTTCTCCCACTCCAAGCCCCTCCCTCTATTTACTTCTGACTCTCTTTTTTTCCTCTGATACTCTCTCTCTGTCTCTCTCTTTCTCTTTCTCTCTCTTTCTCTGTCTCTGTCTCTCTGTCTCTGTCTCTCTCTTTCTCTTTCTCTCTCTTTCTCTGTCTCTGTCTCTCTGTCTCTGTCTCTCTCTTTCTCTTTCTCTCTCTTTCTCTGTCTCTCTCTGTCTCTCTGTCTCTGTCTCTGTCTCTGTCTCTGTCTCTCTCTCTCTGTCTCTCTTTTTCTCTCCTGGATCATTTGAGTGGAACAGTTTTTAAAGGTATCTACTCTAAACCTCATATTTTCACATATGGGAATGGAGGTCCACAGAGGCTAAAGGAGGCTCCCAATTAATAATTGGCAAAACCAAAACCTAAGCCCAAGTAGAGTCTAAGGAAATTGGCATTACATTTCTTTCTCCCTCTTCCCTGGCTCTACTTTCTCTTATCTTTCTCTATGTGAGCGTATGTATACCAAGAATGACTTTATTCAAGAACACGAAGTTTTAGAAATAATTTTAACTGCAATAAGCTAAAATGCTTATCTATTTACATACATGAATATTATGCATAAACACATATATACATTCTCTCATTAATTAATTCTTATAAAATGAATGAATAATATGACATTATTAGACCAAGTTGCATATGAGGAATTTTCTGGAAAACAAAAATTTGCCCACTCAACACTGTTTTATTTTAATAACATTGCATAAAATGCATTTTCTGCTTTCCTGCTTCCCTATAAAACAGAATAGAAATAGCCCTGTATTTGGCAATAAAGGACCTAGAGTTGAAACCTAGATCTGATATGCACAGCCTGTCTGAACTTGGACAAGTCCCCTTAATTCTCCAAGCTTCAGATTTCTTATCCGCAAAATGAGATCAGTGAAAGAATTGATAAGCTTTTGTCCAAAACAAGATAGACACTTGGGGGTATGCCCTGCCTTAATGATTTCAAGATAGATTTCATTGACTCTCTCTATTGGATTTGTTCTATGTATGTATCAGCACCCAGAGCCAGTTATAGACATACTTATTTTTGAAACAGAAATAGGTGTGTGTATTATTTCTCAGCTGTTTGTACCACATTTTTAAAAAATTGAAATCCAGAAAAGTAAGACCATTTATTTATTTTTTCCTGACTATAATTTAATTTAAAAATTATGATTAGTAAGGGATTGTTGAAAGCATTCATATTTAAATGAAGAATAAATAGTATTCTTAAGAATTGTTGGGTCGATCCTTGGGGCGGGAGGTGGAGAGACCCGACGCGAGCCTGCTCCACTCCGCAGAGCTGCAGTGGGTGTCTGCAGGTCCCGGGCTTTGGATTCGAAGAGGATTTTACAGGCGGGGTCAGTGTAGTGGCCCCAAGAGTCCTCGGATCCCCCCAGTGTCTGAGTCCACAGGGCGCGGACTCCTGCCTCAGTTTCCTCATGTCAGATGAGGGGGCTGTGAACGGGCGTCTGGACACCCTGCGTCGCGTTCACCCACAGACAGGCACAGACACTGGTGGGAGCTGGGGATGGCACCCCCCCCCCCAAAGAAGCGGGCCACCGCCCAGGGCGTGGCAGCGCCTGAGTGATGGAGAGGGCTGGGGGCGGGGCACGATGGCAGCCACGTGAGCTCTAAGGCCTGTGCGGGGAAGGAGGCCTGCCCCATGTCCTGCCGCCCGTTCCTGGGCAGTGCCGGCCGAGCTCACTGCGGAGTCTCCACAGGGAAGAGATGCCCCTTGAGGGCCGGGGCCTCCGCCGGGACCCTCCAGCGTTCAGTGCCCGTTTCCTTGCACGGCAGGCGTTAGCCGAGCTGATGACCCTGAATCTTCTTTGGCCCCCAGAAGGGGCTCGAGGGGCCGTCCTGCTGGCCGGGGCAGCCCGGGGCTCCGTGACCTTCAGGGACGTGGCCGTGGACTTCTCCGGGGACGAGTGGGGCTTCCTGAGCCCGGCCCAGAGGGAGCTCTACTGGGACATGATGCTGGAGAACTTCAAGAACCCGCAGTTCTCGGTAAGGCCGCTCCCCGGGGCATTCGGAGCCCTTCCACACGGCACACACTGGGAATGCTGCTTCCGGCGACAGTGGACAAGGCTCTGCCACACTGGATCCAGTGACTTTCCCTGGAGTAGAAACAGCACCCAGAGATGGAGGATGTGGGAGTGAACAGACAGAATGGAAGGTGGCCATTAAGCCCCCCCAAGGGGCTCTGGGCTAACTGGGTGGCCCAGTGGAGCTCTAGAGGGCTGGCTTGTGTTCTGGCCTCAGACACTTCCTGGCCGGGGGACTCTGCGGGCCTCAGTTTCCTCATTTGTGAAATGAGCTGGAGAAGGAAATGGCCAAGCCCTCCAATATCTCTACCAAGAAAGTTCCCAGTGGGGCGATGAAGAGTCCAGCATTGAAGGAGGACAAAATGGACCCGATACAGTGCCAAGCACAGAGCATGCAAATAGGAAAGTGGGACAAGCCCTGCTGGAGGGAGACTACATTCCAGTTGTGACGGGAGCCTCCAGGCTGCTCCTTACAGGAGATGCCCATCTCCAGCCTCAGGCCTTTTCTCTGGCAGGGCCCCACTCCCAGATTGACCTTCCTCGCCATCTCCACCCTCTGCTGGAAGCATGCCCAGGTCCCTTTTCACACCAGCTCCTTCCCTCCATTGATCAGTTCCCAGCTGTCCGTCTAGAGCCAGCTGGGTCTTGTTGGCACCATTAGACCAAGAACCCCACATGCCAGAGACCATCTTTTGCTCCATTGCGTCCCAGTACTTAACCCAGTGCCTAGCTGGTGCCTCCTGACTGACTGATATGGGGAGAGATCAGGGGAGCAATGGGCGGGGAAGGCTGGTTTTGTTTGGAAGGTGGCGAGGTGCCAGTTGTAGAGGGGACAAGAGCCTTGGATCCCAGTGTTCAGAGCAAGAGGTGGAAAATGTGTGCAAGTGAGGGGGCCTGGCCTCAAAGGGAGGCATGGTGAAAAACGGCTAGGACCAAGAGGAGGATGCATGGCCCCAAGTCTACGAGACTTAGAGCAGAGGAAGGCCCCAGCCAGGAACTGGGCCTCTCTCAAGGCCTTACTTCAGCCTGTGTCTCCTCTCCTGGTTCTTGAATGCCCCCTCACTGCCCTGGCTCCCTAGGGGCCTGATCTAGCTTTCTTTTCACAGTACTAGCACCATTCATTGTAATATGTTCTTTTCCATTCTATTGGTGCTGGATTCTCTTCTTATATCACTATCATTTTCCAGGGACTTTGCCAATCGATCTCTTCCTTGAAACAATGACAGCATCACCTTGACTGAGGTTGAAAATGGGAGCCTCATCCCATGTCCGAGGTCTGCCGAGAGGCCAGGTGGGCTTCTCCAATAGGGCATGAGAGCCATAATTAGATCTCACCTTTTAAGAGTTCGGAGGCCATCAGAGTTGCTTTCTGTCACATTCTTTCGGCCACAGTGCAAACTCTTCAGGTTCTGTTGACTCCATTTCTGTTGGTCATGTGCTAGCTCTGGTGGCACAGGGCACTCCTCTGGGAATGGTACTAATAGCCCAGTGGGAAGACATGAAAAGTCCTTTGCAAACCTCTCTAAATGTGAGCTTTTTCCTAGTGTCTGGATACCTCATTGTGGTGTGGAAGGAGGTTGCCCTTCCAAAGCCTCAATTTCTTCAAGGAGCCTCAGTGGCCTGTTCTGTTTGATGGATGTCCATTTGCTGGAGATGGCCAGAGGACCAAGCTGGCACCTAAAAGAATTCATCAGAGCCCTTCTCCCAGCTCACTATCAGCATTTCATTGTGGCCACTTTTACCTTAGCTGACTGAGTTTCCCAGAGGACTCTCTGTGACTGTAGTCCCTCTGCCTGCTTTCCCTCTGAGACAGAGACTGGCAGGGCTACAAACACCACAATTTGATGGAGGAGCCCAGTAAATTGTGGGTTCTCCAGGGCTAGTGGGATTTGGGGATTCTGCAGAAGAGGAGGGTAACATGAATACAAAACTTCCCCCTCAGTGGAGTGCCACTTGACGGAAGGATCTGCCTTCTTGTGGCTGAACATCTCACAGCCCCTTCTTCTGGAAGGATCCTCCTGGAATGAGACTTTGAAACTATTAAGACTAAAAATGAATGAATACTCCAAGGATTTAAATTTATAGAATTTAAAAACAACAAAATGAGATAGAAAGGGGTTCCCTGAGCTGAATGAGTAGAGCAAAGAGCCAGAGGCCCACACCTGCCACACTCAAGGGAGTAAAGAATGCTGAGAATTTAAGTCCCCCAGCCACAGTATTTTTTTAAAACCCACAAAATCTCTTGGTGGTGGTGGCAGCTCTCTTTGGAAGAACCCAGAATCTTCAAGAAGAGATCCAAGAATGCAAACACATTCAATAAACCAAAATTTTGATGTTTGGACCAGCAAAAAAAAAAAAGAGAGAGAGAGAGAAGAGACTTCAAGAATGGTTCAGGCAAAATGAACCCCATTTTCTGATGACCAACTAACTGGGCAAACATATCATAAGGAAGCTGGTCAACAAGGTGTTGGATTTTTTATGTCCATGAAAGTCCATGAAACAGAAAAAGAAAAGATAGCCCCCAGTCCTATGTATCCACCTTCACTTCTGCAGCAAAGAAAGAAAAGCGGGGACAGGGAATCACAAAGCAATTTAAAACATCCACAATATTTATCCTCAGTGTCCATAGTCTATCTACAAGTTCCTCAACTAGAGACCCAGGAGTGGACAAGTCACTGCCAAAGCTGAATCTTATCAATCTTGATATTTGGGCTACAGATGAATCCCAAAGAAAGTAGATGGAGTCAAGATGGAGGAGGCTTAGATGCAGCAAAAGTCTAGACTTCTAAAACCCTTCCACACCAATCAAAAACAAAGTGCTTTGAGGGGACAGAAAACCAAATCTAACAACAAGACAGAGCTGGGGGACCCTCCTGCTGGATTCAACTTAAAAGGTACACCAAAAATAAAAGACAAAAACAAACCTAAATTCTTGAACTCTCCAGTTCAAGGGAAAGGAAAAAGGGAGATCCCAGGACTCCTCCTCCACCTACAGTGCTGAGTCTTCAGTGGTGGCTAGAATCTCTGGGTGGGCAGGGATGCTATTCTGGAGGGAGTGCCTTGCTGGTACAGCTGTGACAGGCTCAGGGTGATGAAAACAGGCATCAGGAAAGCAGCTGGAGAAGAAGGGCAGAGAGGGCAGTCTAGTGGCAGCCAAAACATTCCATTTCCCCCACACATACACCAAGGTTTTGGCCTCAGGGTACATCCAGCACTGCAGATCAACTCCATCTTGGCTTAATCTTATAAATAGGACAGATAAGAAGCCTTAGGAGGCCAGGGAAGCTCAAGCTCCAACACCCCTCCCTCATAGACTGCTCTGAAAGTAGCTGTAAGAATCCAGCTGACTCCTGTCCCAAGGCAAAAGCTGGAAGCACAGCTCCTTTCAACTACACCTTCAGCTTTTGCTACCAGCTGGGGAAGATCTGACCTTGGGGCTCATCAATACCATCAGCCAAACCTAGTTAATCAGCAGAGCAGAGAAGAAGCCCCAAACCACAGATCCAGCAAATAATCAGAGGAACAAGATTACAGCCAATTACAGGGGAGAAAGATGGAAAAAAAGTTGAATAAACAACAGAAAAAGAAATTACAGTCGACAGCTTCTATCCAGGTAATGAACAAAGATCAAATGGAACAGAGGAGGACCAAGGAACACCAAGCAAAAACATAGAAACTCCAGTGAATTGGACACAGGCTTTGGAAGAACGCAAAACACAATTAAAAAAACAAGAGAGGCTGAAGACAATTGGGAAACTAACTTAAAAAGCAAAATAAGTCATCTGGAAACAGAAAATAGTGTCTTGAAAGCCAAAATTAACCAACTTGAAAACAAGGCAAAGAAGACCAAAGAAAGTAGAAAGTTGTAGCCATCAAGGAGAGCTTGTAAATACTCCAAGAATCAGAAGAGTGGATTTCATTGGCTGCCCAAAAGCAACATTATTCATTGCATCAGGATTACAGTATCATCGATAAATGCATGCCAAAAAACCACCATGAAAATAATTGCTGCTTAAGGCCCACAAAAAGGTAGATAAGTGTTTGCAAAGACCCTCAACATTAAATCAACATAAATCTGATACTGTACATGGTAATGAAAATATAAAGATAGGAAAAGGTCTTTAAGGAGAAATCAATGGAAAAGCACAGTTTAGGAAAAAGAATAACAAGGGCCAAAGACTTGGAGATTAAAAAAAAATTGTTGGGTCATAGTGCATGGTGGTGTGCCTTTCTAACCTTTCTAATCCTTGCTGCTGGGGTAGCTGAGACTGTCAGACATCTTGTACTCAAGAATTCTGAGCTACAGTAGAGTGGACTAAGCTCAGCATTAGTAGTTCCTGAGAACAATGATCAAGTAGGTTACCTTAAGAGCAGTGAAATTTCCTGTGTTACAAAACAGAGACAATCAATATTCCTTTCCTTAACCAGCCCAGGAATAGCCCCTACTCTAGACTGGGTGAGATATAGAGAGAATCAGTCTTAAAAAAAAAAAAAAGTTCAATTAAAGACCAAATCAAAGAAAGAGGAGATAAAAAGAACAATAAAGTATTCATCTTCCCCCTCCTGAAAAAATACTAGAAAACTAGTAATCAAAAACCCAAGCTATATACAAAAATAGAAATCCAGAGAGACAAAGAAGCTAACAAAAAATAAAAGCAATAAAAACACTGACTTGATCGACAAATTATAGCATATGGGTGTATTGAAATATTATTGTGCCATGAGAAATGACAAAAAGTAAGGATTCAGAGAATTCTGGAAAGACTTTTAAGAGCTAATGTAGAATAAAAAGACCAGAAACAGGGAAAAAAATATGACTACATTATAAAGAAAAACAAGATTTTAAAGGAGGAAAGATAGTGATAGTGATTCCAAGAAACAAAGAATAACATTTTTAAAATACATTAATGAAGCATTTAGAGAGAATGCATTCAGAGGCAGTGAGGTGACTAAGTGGATTGAGAGCCATTGTTGGCTGACATGGAATTTTAGCTTTTGATAAAATCCTTTTATAACATGTTAATTTGAAGTTTCTTCTTGTGTATTTGCTTTCTCTGTACTTCAATGGCTACTCTAAAATTATAATTGAGGTCATACCTGGGTAATGGAATGCTGGCTGGGAATTGAGAGACATGAGATCTTCTGTAGACTTGGAAAGAGACACAGCATGTATTTTTTTTTTATATATTCATTTCTGACTTAAAGATGATCAAGTAATGGAAGTAAAGGGGAAAGGCAAACTTAGATTCTACCAACAGCTCTTTCATTGGTTTTAGTTGGGGACAGGCTACCAAAGAATCTAGGAACTGGTACTTTAAAGGAGAAAACTAGGAACGAAAAGTGGCTTCTAGTAGGGACATGTAAACCTCAGACGAATTTGAAGCAGATAACAGATCTTCATACTATAGTCCCAAAGAATAGAACTCGTAAGTGAACATAGACCAGGAATTGTACTAATTCTAATGAACAAATCAAAATTAATTTAGAATCCCCAATTTATGTATTGTAAAGATTAAAATTTAGGGGAGACTGAGGCAGGTAGAAATTAGTTTCTCTCTGCAAGGAGTATTATATTTTTATGAGGTTTATTAAAGATTAAGGATTAAAGAAAATACAGGATAAGAAAACAGGTGCCTAGGCCAGAGAGGCCTAGACAAGACCTCACCTACATTATGAAAAGAGCCACGTCTGCTCCAAAACAGAAGTCCAAAAGAGCCACAAAAGCCTTTGCAATCAGCTTAAATCCCTTCTCGATCTCGGCCCACGTGAGAATTCAAAGCATTCTGGGGAGGTGGAGCAAGGGCTTCTGGGGATTGAAGTCCAGAGTTCGAGTCTATTTTTACATTCCCCTGTTTGATCGTTATTGGGGAGAGAAGTTTCCCCATAAAGGATCATGAAAACATAATCAATTTAAAGATTACAATAATTTGAAATTGAGGAAAAGAGAAAAAAAAACAACCAATAATTGCTAGAAGCATTGACAAAAAGCCAGTTAGGGGGCAGTCCCCTTTGGCATGAAAGTATACATACAAATAAATGTTCAATCAACTACACCCAAAGTTCATTTTTGTGCAGCTTGTGGTCTGGAGGCATCTTCATTATGTCTTCTCCAACAGTTCAGTTCTGGATTCAGGGAAGTAGCATCTTCTTTACCTAAAATTCTTCTCAAAAGGAATTTAAACTTTGTAATTTAAATAATTATATTTTTTACATTCCCCCGTTAAGAAGGTGATTGACAAATACAGGATCACTTAGGGATGCATGGCTGAGGTATGAGGTATATGAATCAATTGGTAAGAGAAATTAACAAAAACATCAGAAAAATCCAAACGAAAAGAAAAATTTCTGGATGTAAATATAGACTATCAAAGTCTTATGTGTAAAAATTCCAAATAAAAGAAAAATAAATCTATAACAGGTCCTTGAATCAGGGCCCAATCAAAATGATGCGTTTACCCAGTCAGTAGCCAGGACTACAGAAAGGTACCATACTATGAAAGGCAGAAAAGGGGACCAGATTATAGGAGCCAAGGTTTTGGGGATACTCGTCTGTGAGTATCTTCAGAGTGAGTGTGGACACAAGGAAAGCCTATGTCTAACAATGTTAAACGCAGTAACCTCGAGTCTTCACACTAGGTTCAAGACCTTTGTTTTGGCCTAGATTGGCTTTTCTTTGGCTCTGTGCAATGGCTCTTTTGTGTATATCTTGTCCTGGAATCAGACAGAATCATTAAGCAAAGTTCCATAATTTATTTAAATAATTAGTGGCATTGTTTTTATAGTCACAAGCTTTTTAGGGCATGCATTAGCAAATATATCTTAAACTTGTAGTACTGAAAAATCAAAACCTTAATGCTGGTGACATGTGTTTTAAATATAAAAAGGAGAGAAAAAATTTAAAAAAAAAAACCTAAAAAAGTATATTGCACATGCAAGAAAAATATAATTAAAAAGAGCTTTTTAAATTCAAAAATATAGCTAATAATCATTGACACTCTGTGTCAGCTAAGAAAATATAAAATGCAAGGCTTTCTCACCAAAAATGTGATCCATTTCCTCTTCATGTCTGGCCATGCTCTACTGTGAGTATGACAAATGAATTGAACAGTAGTATATTTTTCATTTTTAAAGAATAGTAGTACAAATAGGTAGTATCAATATCCCCAAAATTCTCAATAGCCTAATTAATTACAATATCAAACAATCACACTATCATATTTCACATAAGTTGCTGTATGGCATTTTTAAAACTTATGAATTGATGGATATTTGTCACTGTTTTTACAAACGTAGCAAATCTTTCAACCTTGGTAATAAACGTATATATATATATATATATACATATATATATATATATATATTTTAAATAAGGTAAAACTCATCTTGGGTTAAGAACATAATCAAGAAATCTATATATCATTCTGGTGCAAGTACAGTAGTGAGCTGAAGAGTATAAATAAAGGGGTGCTCCTTTTTTGGAGACTTTTTAGGGATACAAATGCCCTGAGATTAACTGCCCCAACTTCCATTCACATGTTTAGAAATATGGGAAGGTTGGGGGTTATAAAATGTATTTTACTTCAGTTAGAATTGGCCTTACCTCGTGGTAGGGGCAGGCAAAAATGACCAGAGATTGTTAAAAAATTTCAAAAATCATATTTAAAAAACCCTTAAAATCAGTTGAGATAATTAGCACATTAATTTTCCAAAGGTTGTTATAGCAATTGTAACCAGTTCTGAAGTCCATCTATCCTCTATGTAACAATTTACAAAGTCAAAATAGAAAGGCTATTTTTTTTTAATGTGAGCTTAATTGCAATAATATTTGTTCAGCACAGTTATAGGGGAAAAACAACAGAATTTAAAACTCGGTACATTCAAAATAAATTCAATCAACCTTCAGTGTAACAGAATAATATTGAATCCAGTAATATATGAACTTAAAATCACAAAGTTATACCTTAAACAAAAAAATAAGGAAAAATGCAATAGAATACAGAGATTTTTATAACCATTGGAGTCTGAAATGCCTTAAAATATATAACCTCCAGTCTTTAAAGTTCCTTGGGTTTTTTTTGTTTGTTTATTTGTTTTTAATTATCCATTTAAATGTCTATTGTCCGAAGGCAGGGTGATAAGGGCTAAGCAATGGGGTCTGAGCGATCTGCTCAGGGCCACACGGCCATGAAATGTCTCAGGCCAGATTTCAACTAGAGACCTCCCGTCTCTGGGCCTGGCTCCCAGTTCACTGAGCCGAAGAGTTTTTTCCCCATAGTTAGCTAAAAGGATCAATGCAATTAAAAGATATCCTTGTAAAATAGCCATGCTTTTAAGTTCCTGCTTGAAAAAGTCTGTTTCTTCTCTCTCCCTTTTCTCTCTTTCCCTGTTACCATCCGCCCATGTGGCCAATAGTTACCAGCTGGTAGAAATGAATCCTGAGCGATCTGCTCCAAGGATCTGGGTGATGAGCCGGCTGGGGTCACGCTCATGGGTCTGGGGCGCAGAAACAGGCAGGCAGGGCCGGGAGATCAGGCACCAGGTGAGAAGCCAGGAGTAGGAGCCAGAGCCCAAACAGGCTGCTGGGGTGGGCAGGGCTGGTACCAGGTGAGGAAGGAGAGATGTCAGGATCAGGGGCTGCAGGCAGGTCACCAGGTGATCAAGATCTGGGTTAAGCAGGGACCAGGTGAGCGAGAGAGAGATCAGGAGCAGCAGCAGGAGAAACAGGAAGAACTTCCCAGTCAGGTGGGCGACAACGCAACAGGTCCTGTGAGCTATCTAATGGCTGGAACGAGCAGCAGCTTTGCAAGGGTAAAAAAAAAAACCTCGACCAGAGAAAAGTAGATCAAAAATATTTCTAGGCACTAGCTATTAAAAGCTGAATTTAAGATCAGAAAAGAAATCAGAAGATTGAGAGTATTTTCTCCCATTAGGTCGCCAACTGTAAAGATTAAAATTTAGGGGAGACTGAGGCAGGTAGATATTAGTTTCTCTCTGCAAGGAGTATTATATTTTTATGAGGTTTATTAAAGATTAAGGATTAAAGAAAATACAGGATAAGAAAACAGATGCCTAGGCCAGAGAGGCCTAGACAAGACCTCACCTACATTTTGAAAAGAGCCACGTCTGCTCCAAAACTGAAGTCCAAAAGAGCCACAAAAGCCTTTGCAATCAGCTTAAATCCCTTCTCGATCTCGGCCCACGTGAGAATTCAAAGCATTCTGGGGAGGTGGAGCAAGGGCTTCTGGGGATTGAAGTCCAGAGTTCGGGTCTATTTTTACAGTATGTAGCTTATTTAATTGTGGAATTATAGGGTATTAGATATCATTTGGGCATGTTTATTCTTTAAATCTCTCAACTGGAGGTATGCCTTTTTTTTAAACTCTTACCAAATATCTCAGAATCAATACTAAGTATTGGTTTCAAAGCAAGAGGCTATTGGAAGTAAGTGACTTGCCCAGGATCACACAGTGAGGAAGTATATGAGGCCATATCTGAAACAAGGACCTCCCAACACCAGGCCTGGATCCCTATCCATAGAGCCAACTACCTTCATCAATATTCACCTCTTAAGTCATTTCTTATAAAAACAAGAAATATTTTTAAAGGGGGCAACATGGTATATAAATAGTTAGCTTTGGAGTCAGAAAGACAGATTCAAATCCTGCCTCTGACATGTACTTTCTGTGTCACTAATGTAAATCTTCATGAGATCACAGAAGTTTCTATACTAGTAGTTCCCCAGACAGATGAAATCACATTCTTAGTCAAAAATAAAAATTTACAATTCTTGCTGGTATTTTTAAAAGATATTTTTTTTAATTTAAAATGTCCATCCACATTCTTTTTTTTTCTAATTTTATTGGTATTTTCTAAAGAATCAGCCTATTTAATCTAGGTTTGTTTTACCCCTTGTCACCAGATAACAGATTGCTTAACTGCAGTCCTGGTGCCTAAAGAAAAGTAACTGTCCTCTCAAAGGCATATTTTTTTTAATTTTTATGTCACAACTGGAACTCTAACATGTATTTCACTTAATGAAAGTTTTATGTATTTGTTGTTAAGCTCAAATGTGATAAAAATGTTCAGTATTTTTGCAAAACTTGGAGCATTATATAAATGCTAGTGATAATAATTATGATGATGAAAGAGAAACAGAGAAAGAGACATGTATATATATATGTATATATGTGTATATATATATATATATATATATATATATATAGAGAGAGAGAGAGAGAGAGAGAGAGAGAGAGAGAGAGAGAGAGGGAAAGACAGAGAGACGGGGGGGGGGGGGAGAGACAGAGAGAGAGGGAGAGAGAGGACTGTAAGTCATACTTAGGCCTTTAGCCAAGCAGAATTGCTAGACTGCCTCCATATGTAGCAAATTGGCATTTGTGAATAAGTCACTGAGAAAGAGGACAGGTTTGAGGTAGTAAATTACCCTGCCATCTAAGAACTATCCTAGATAAGGAACCAGGGTCTATTAATCCTGAACAGGTTAGGTTGTTTGTTTCTTATCCAATAAGGATGTCAGAAAGGTTTCCATTTTTACATAGATAGGAATAAGGGCTATTTCCTTGTTTTATTTTGTTCTCTTTTTATAAATATATATGGATACATATGCATATGTTTGAAATACAAAGTTCTTTATAATTATTTAGCATTGATATGCTATTTTAATGATAATTTTTGTTTTTATAAATTATGCAGAGAAATGCAAGTGAATCTCTCTTAACCAAATTTAGATGACTAACCTTCTTATGTGGACCAATATGTCTCAGTCTAGGGCATCATCACTCACCTAATGATAGCGTACTTTATTACAGGAAAAATACACAAAAGCAAAATAAATAGCTGAGCTTATAAACCAAATCACTGTCCCAGAGGTAACAAACTCAAATTGAAACAAATTCCTTAAAAAGACTAAAGTTATTATTAGCTGTGTTTTATTGTATTCATATTTATTTAAATATTTTCCAATTACCTTTTCATCTGTTTTGGAAATTTTGCCTTGATTTTGACACCTCTGTTCTAAAATTATGGAAATCTTGTCATTTACATATAAAAGATAATGGGATGGAAGAAACAGGAAGGGAATGGGCTTTAATATAGCACCTCCTATATATACCAAACACTGTGCCAAGTGATTTCTACAAATATTATCTCATTTGATCTTCACAACAACCCTGAGAGGTAAGTACTATTATTATCCCAGTTTTATAGGTGAGGAAACTGAGGCACAGAGGTTAAATTACTTGTCCAGGGTCACACAGCTAGAATGTAGCTTAGGTTGCACTTAAATTCAGATCTTTGTGATTCCAGGACCAGCATTCTATCCACTACATCACCAACTACCAGACTAGATCTTTTGCATGTGGGAGGAGATAATAATTAATATGTATCTAGTATGTTAAGATTAACAAAGCACATCTTATATATTACCTTTACTCTTCACACTCCTATGATAGATACTAGACATATCATTTCATGTGGGAAAACTAAGAATCAGGAAATGTGAGAGATACCCAAGATCATGTAGTAAATGCATAAAAAAACAGAATTTGCATCTAAATAAAAGTATTTTTTCATTGATCCTGTTGTTGTCCCCCAACTAGAGAGAACTAGGGAATAGATCTTAGGATTTTCTGTGAAACTTTCTAAGAAATCATTTTCTCCTATTGAAAGGGATAGAAAAAAGCCAAGTGTCAATGTTTATTGCTTCTGATTGGTCAGTCTGACTAGATTTTTCATTTTATATTATCTTTAGGAATGCCAAATTATAATATTGTGTTAATTTCTTTCAGGTGTCATTCTCTATATTCTTCTGGTGGGCTACCCTCCTTTCTGGGATGAAGACCAGCATAGACTGTACCAGCAGATCAAGGCTGGAGCGTATGATGTATGTAATCAATTTCATTAGAATAGACATTTGGAGATTGGTTTCTATTTTAAAATAATTCACATTTTCTTTCCCATATTTCATCTTTGCTATTGTTGCACCTATATACCTATATAACTATAGTTGTTATTGCCAGAAAGTCCTCTTACTGTCTCCCCCCTTAGGTAAGGAAAAATGGGTATGAAATTAGGCATGGATCATTTCTGTTTTTCTGCTGTGATTTTGACCTAACTCTATATCCCTTATGACTAAAAATCATCACTTGCTAAAATCCAGGAAAATGGTTATCCCTGACTTTGTGAAAACTCTAGCTCTTTTTTTCCCATTTGTTTTTGTTTATAAACTTTAGTTCTTGACACATTTAAAAATACATTTTTATTTGAAAAAGACCATATTACATATAGCTTTTTTTTTCAGGTAAGTTATTTCCCCAAATCAGTTACATAGTTTGGGGTTATACCTAATCACTGCCTAATAAATATTAGTAACTATTGCCTGACTCCATCTAAATTTATTTTGAACTTTGAAATTGAAAAAGTTTTATTTTTAGCCCAACAGAATGTTCAAGATCAAAAATTAAGTGGCTATATTTAATTTAATTTGAGTTAGAAAATCCAAATGCAATGTAGTATATACTAAATACTAGTAAGAAAACATATGTATATAGATCTAGATATAAATTCTATTAGGTTATAACAAACTCAAGAAAAGGCACAGTTTTTTCCTTTTGTCTCTACATCCTCTCCTTATTTCCTTGCATAGAGCAGGTGCTTAATTATTGCACATTCAAAAGATGTGTATCTTTCTGAGCTCTGCATGAGTGATATTAGTATAGTACCCTGTGACAAATACTTCTGGAAGTACTGCCTTGCAGATTCATGCCCAATTCTGTGGGTGCTAACCTTAAAGACTTAAAGGAGTGAAAGAGGAATGCCTTTCAGGCCCTTATAGATGTGGTTATCTTGTCAATAGATTCCATGGCAGCAATATCTTCATTTATATGTTTTCCGTGCAGCACACTATGTGTGAGGTGGAGGGTAGAAACATTTTCAGGTGTGTTATAAAAAGCCTGTAAGAATTTCAATCACCTTTTCTACATTCCTCCTTTGGAAGCCAGTTACATTAAAATTTCTCTGGGCAGCTGTGGAGCATGAAAACACTGCTGTTGTGACTGAGGAGTTATGCTTTCTTCAGCTTGGCAAGAAAAGAGAATATGAGAGGTTTGGTAGGGTGAGAAGTAAACAATGTGCACCCAAAGTTCTCCTCCCAGGGAAGTACTGCATTGGCATTGAGTCCATTCTAATATGTTAGGAAATTTGCAGAATTACTATTCTACCCAAAGGGTATTAACTATTATATTTCTGCTGAGAGCTTTGTGTAGATTCACACATAAATTCTTTCTTTCTTTCTGATGGTCTAGATCTGAATTTCATTCCTACCAGCAAGAAGGAAATAAATTGCTTCTCTAACAAGATATTGGCCCTTTAGGCTATAGAAGTGCAAATGAATACCCTGAAATAAGTAATTTCTTAAATCTATCACAGGAGGCTGAATTAATATTTTTGCAAAAAGAATAGATGGAGGATTTTTTTTTCTGTTTCTTCTAACCACAATAAACTAAATTCTAATATGATACCAAGGAATTTGTTACATATACATATGGAAATTGAATGTATTCCACTGTACATCAATCTTAGCTAAGATTTGTGATGTAAAATTATTTCTTCATGAAATCATTGCTACATTATTTAACTACTAAAGAAAATGGTAGTAATAAAATTGAATAGAAAGGAGAAAACATTCAGGAAATTGTTCAGTACCTTTTGTGGTGCCAAGTGTTTATCTAAAACAAAGGCCCAATGTTTTTTCCAATTATGATATGTGACAGCAAAATCTACTGCCCAAAATTCTTGCAAAATAAAGTTGTAGGTAATCCATACTGTTCATTGATAGGCTAGAGTAATTTACCAGTGTGGAACTATGTTGGAAAATCCATATAAAGGATATTATCAAATACATAGGTTGGAATTATAGACAAGGAAGCTATAACATGCTAATAGGAACCATTGATAATGGTTAAGTAATGGTAATATTAAGTATAGTTTTTCTTTATATCTATTACATATTCACTAAATTAAATTAATTGATTTTTTTAAAAGATAAGACAGGAAGTTATGATTCTGGGAGATTTCAGTGTTCAATAATTTAATAAGATAAATGAAACAAAAAGATAAATGAAAAATAAGTTATAATTTTGAACCAAGTACAGAATTAGTTTGAAGTCTGGATGGAAAGAGTTGGAATATATATGATTTTTCACTAATGCAGTTGAACATTAAAAACAAAATCTATTTTAGATAATAAAGTAGCTTAGATAAATTGAGAAGGGTATAAGTTTTAAATATGACACATGTGTCCTTCCAATTAAAATAAAAATCAATAATGAAATGTGTAGGATTATATGGAGACTCATTGAGCAATACTTGAATTGAAGACCAAATTAAAGAAACAGTACTAAAGTTTGTTAAAAATAATACAGATGCAAAATGTGGAATATTTATGGTCAAACATTACTCAGTGGCAAAATTTATATCCCTCAGTGCTTGAGGTATGAAGAGAAAAAAGTGATAATGAAATAGATGAGTTTTCAGTAACAAAATTAGAAACAGTACAATTAATGTAACAAAAATAATTATAAAGGAAGAGATTATTTGAAAGAAAAAATTTTAAATACTAAAGAGTAAGTATCCAAAATTCAAATGGAATTGCAGAAACATCTTTCTAGTTAATATAACTAATAAACATTTCATATTAAAAATTCTAAAGGACATTGATATTAGAAAAGTTCATTCTTCAGTGGATAAATTGTTTTAAAATAATGAAAAAACAATTCCTGAATGAAGAAAATATCAATAATCACCTCTTCATTAATTAAAAAAAAATGCAACTTTACCACTTTGAACTCATTGAGAAACACAAATAGCATTACACTATTAAAGGCACTATAGATTGATCTTATCATTTTGGAGAAAATAATATATCAATATAAAATGAGTTATAAAAATACCCATTGGAAAATGGTGCCACTAATAATACATTAAAATTAAGTAATTGAAATAGAAAAAGTTGTATGTGCAATAAAAAACCATAGCAACTATATAATATTAAAAAACCTTTAAAGCAATCTTAATGATCAGTAAATGAATTATGGTATATGAATATTATTTAGTGTTTTGACACCAAAAAAAGATAACTATGAAAAATATGGAAAGTTTTAATTGTTATTCAAAATTAAGAAAATAGATACAGAAAAACAATATATATATAGTGATTGTGTAAAAATAGCAACAATAGTAGCCAGTAAGTATTGGAATGGAATAGTAATGAAATTTTGAAGTATGATTCCATTGAGTATCATATAGAATATCTACATATCCAATGGAATCAGTCTTGTAGGTTTTTGGAAAGTAGAAGGAATCACTATGCTCTTCATGTGAATAAGATAAGAATCATTTAGATAGCACTATTGTGATATCACAAATAGCTTCTTAGAAAACTAGTATGGAACATCATTTTAAATCAAAGCAGTGTTTTAAGATCTAGAGCTCTCCGTTTGTCCCCTCATTTTAAGGATTGTGCCATATTTAATATATGTACCTATCCCATTTTACTTTGTTCAGTAGTTATTCCTTTCTTTAATATGTGTGTATAGATGAATTTCACTCCCATGAAAATTAAATTCATAGAGAATCTATCTAATGAATGTGTTATCCTTTCTGTTGAATTCAGTTATATGATTTCTCTGTTTGCAATTTTTTTTTTAAGTTTCCATCACCAGAATGGGACACTGTGACTCCTGAAGCCAAAGATCTTATCAATAAAATGCTTACTATCAATCCTGCCAAACGCATCACTGCCTCAGAGGCACTGAAACATCCATGGATCTGTGTAAGTTATGACTTTTTAAACCTTCAACATATGCAAAAAAATGCATCATCCTCCAAAATCATAAGCACAAATCCAAGCAAAATTTTGCGTATCTATATTGTCTTATTTAAAATAATCTAGAAAATTGTAAATCTTCTGATCTTGGAGAAACCTTAAAGGAAATCCCTTCTAGCACCCTTATTTTGTAGCTAGCTGGTAAGTATATATTCTGGCATCTGGACTCCTGTGCTTTGTCTCCAAGGCATTCCACTAAGCCACATTTCCTTCCATTGTCTCCCTTAGTACAAAACAAAGATCATGAAAACACAGCTTTTAGATCTGGAAGTTACTCTAGAACTTATCTGATCAGATATCTTCATTTTACAAATAAAAAATTTTGAGGTCCAGATAGATGAGATGACTTGCTAATGACAATAATAATATTTAATAACTTCATCTCTAATAAATAAATACAACTAAAATAAATATGGTCCTAGTAAAAAAAAAACATAAGGTAATATCACAAATAGCTTCTTGGAAAACTAGTGTGATAATATCATTTTTTTCCCTTTTTTTTTTGATAATATCATTTTAAATCAAAGCAGTGTTTTGAGATCTAGAATTTTTCTTTTGTCCCCTCATTTTAAGGATTGTGCCATATTTAATATATGTGCCTTTGTGAACCCCCATGCTATATATAAATGCTCTTATTATTCCTTTATTATTTATTTTTGTGTTTTGATGCTGGATCTCTTTCTTACCCAACTTAAAAGTACAATAACCATAGTGACTACTCTCACTTGTCTCCATGGTCCCAGGAGCTTTGACCTGCCCCGTTTTCTGCCTTGGGCAGCTTTATTCCTCTTTAGACAGCCTGGTGGCCCCCTCCTCCAAGGGCTCATCATATTGGTTCAGGACTTATTATCTTTAACCAACTTAAGCACAGGACCTCCATCCTCAAGAGATCCATCAGCCTCAGCTTCCTCTAGTAGCAGGAATTTTAATCATAATGATGATCATGACTGAATGAAAATTCTTTCCTGATGTTATTAATATTAATTTTATGAATAATTTATTTAATTCTATTTAATAAATATAATACACATCTATTTATAATGATTAATTTTATACATTTTAGAAAGTTAACTTAGACCTTAGACATAGAAACAAAAATCATCATAACATTAGGATAAAAAATAATAGGATGAGAAAGTTTTGTTGAGGAATTTTTTTTTAAATAGTATTTAAGTAATTTATAGTTAGATCCATTTACGTCGACAGCATGGGTGAAGAAGTCTTTAATATGGATTAAGCTATATGGAAATAGTACCATAATATGCCTTAGATCACATGTTAAAAATAATTTTATTTTATTTTTTTCCAGCAACGCTCTACTGTTGCTTCTATGATGCACAGACAGGAAACTGTAGATTGCTTGAAGAAATTCAATGCAAGAAGAAAGCTGAAGGTAAGAAAGCTAAAATTTTTGACAGGAACCACTTTTCTCCAGGTACACCTAATAAGAGTAGCAACTATGAAGGAGACCCATTTCAGTGAAGGAAGCATTTTCCTGGAAATATTTTATGACTCAAGTTGGTCACTCAAAGAAGACTAGAAATCTGTGTCACTGTTTTACCTTCTCCTGCATCAGGAGTCACTGGAATATCCATTTGGTGTTTCATATACATCTGAAAGAAACAAAAGAGAATCCCAGCAGGAAAGGGAAGGACCTATTGGGTCACTCTAATAGTCCCTTTCACCCTTTAAAAATAGCTACATCCCCAATAATTCAGAAGCACGTAGAGGGACATTGGGAGAGATCCATAGACATGACTCTTGGGACAAAAGGCCAACCGGAAATAATCTTGGAAAAAGCCTTGACATGATCATCCTTTTGATCCTTGAGAATTGGCTTGTATGAGGTCAGAGATCTATTTGCAGATAGAAACCCTTAAATATATATGCTTGCTTCCTCGACAGGGTGCCATTCTCACAACCATGCTGGCTACAAGGAACTTTTCAGGTATGTGTGTATGAGCTGACTTTCTTTTCTTCCCCATGACTTTTGGAAGCTCCACAATTTGGATTTTTAAGTCATGTAATAATTAATAGGATTACTTCAGTCATTCAGTTACTTCAGTCATACAATCATTCATTATTTCAATAAGACAGAAAGAATTCTTCCACTATAACCTTCTTAGGTACAGGAAGAAATATTATCACAGATAATAAAGCAAAATAAATGCTTAACAAGAATAATCTCACTCTGAAATGCCAAGGAGTTAAGAATATAAGATGTTTGGGGTCCCACCTTGGACAGAGCTTAAAATCGAAATTACTACTAAGAGGGTTGATTTTCACTAGTTTAAGCATTTTTCAGGGGATAATTGTTTTTCCAGAATATTTAATCTTGCTATCTTGAAAGAGTTCATGTAACACACATGTGTATATGCATACATATGCACTCGTGTATTTATATCCATCTATACTTACATATATGTGCATGTATTCATGTGTATACACATATGCACACCTTTAGCCATTGAGAAGGAACTCAGACACTCAAGTTTGGGGCAATATTCAGAATACCTCACATACTGTGAGCACTTCAAAAATGCTTGACTTGAGTCATCCAGATTATGAAAATCATATTATATTAAGTTTTATTATATTATCATTTTGTTTATTTATATTAAATTATTTCCTATACTTTAAAAAAATAGGTTTGTGGCCTTTATCTAGCCAGATAATTTTCTTAGTTCTTTTTTCCCCTCTTTGTATATAATATTTTCACAGATTATCTTTTGGAATAAAAGTATGGGATGATTTTTTTCATTTTTTGTTATATCCTAGTTATTACTTGTGAAAGATTATAATCTGTCCTGTTTTGCCAGCCTGCTGTCTTGATTAAGACTTTACCAAAACCAGGAGGTAGAGGGAGGGAGTAGGGGAGGTAACATAAATCCCAAAATTATTTCCCTTTCATTTGCTTTTCAATTTATAAATAAATGTATACATATGCAAGACCTCCTCAACACTGCTTCAGATGATAAATAATTAAACAGTAAATACCACAGTGAGCAAGGCAACTGAATTGGTCTGTTTCTGTATTTTGTCCTTTTTATTTTGGTGTTTTAAATCCATGTTCCTGCCTCTGTCTGGTTCCCCGTTTTATATACAGGTATTAAATATAGTTGACATTTATGTGGGTGAGTTCAATTGTCTCATTTGTTAAAAAATTATAAAATAAATATTATAATCAGTTGTAAAATAGCCTAATATTTTATCATGACATGCTAGTTTTCTACATTTTATGGTGCTCTAGAGTGGACACCATGATGATGAGTAAATTAATATATATGTATATTAATATAAATCTTTAGCATAAATATTATATTTTACTAAGCAGTGATTAAACAGTTGATACAAACTGGGTCATATGCACACCTGTGCACCCACATATAGTATCTTTTCTTCCTTCTGCTATATTTTGTCCCTTATATTCTAATACATTACAACAATCATAATTAACATCATTTTATATTATTTCTGAATTTCTCATCATCCATCATTCCCAAGTCCACAAGTTAGCATAGCAATCAGTTGTAACATCTTGCATTTGACAATATTTTTTATTTTTAAATAATTCTGTTTCATTGCAAAAATTCTGTTTTTCATTGCAAAACTTGTTCTTTAAAGTAATTTGTCCATGAGTATATGGTTATAAAGTGTTTTTTTTTCTTTTCTTCCTTTATGTGGAATATATTTCTTGTGAGGTAAGGTCCATAGTAACCCAAAGGGACATTTCTGCATTTCCTCAGGCCAAATCCCTGCTCACCCTAAATCATTGTTTTCTCTCTGCTTGCTGTTGCAATTCTTCTAAATTTGCTTTCCTAATTTAACTGCCTCCAAGTTTCTGTAACAATTATTTTTCAGCTCTAGACAATTACGATTGTTCACTGCTTTATTGTTCATTTAATTTCTTCAAAATTAATAGAATTGTGGCAGCTTAAAAATATGTACAAATACCAAATGAACACTTGGGGTTATCTTTTATACATGGACCAAAGGGGCAGTGAGATTATGGCACACACTAACATAAAGCCAACTAATTCATCTTTCAAATCCATATATTTAGGAAGCTTTATTTTGTCTAGAAATTACATTCTAAAGGTTAAATTCACTTTTTGGCTTCTCATATGGGGCTGTCACCAACTGAGATCCCCATTGCTGCTTATGACACTTTATTTGTGACTATGTTATGCTCCATGTATTTACTGCCAGCAATAGTTTAAGGGTTTGTCTCTCAGGACGTAAGCATAGTTTTAAGGGACTACCCTTTGGGTAGAAAGGCCCTGCCTGAAACAGAAGAGAAGCTGCTGATATGATAATGGCTTCTACATTTGAATTTTTCTGTTCTGGTTGACTGACATTATGATGTGATCATGTCTTAGATTTTATCTTCTGGTTGTTTTGTTGTGTGTTTTTTTTTTTCTTATTTCAAATAAAAGGATTTTTATTCCTTGGGCCTTTATGTTCTAAAATAGAATGCTTTTTTCCTTCTCATTATAAATATTAGATAAACCCTGAAATTGTTCAAGGATTTGCCTTTCATTTTAGCCTAAATTTAAAATAAGACAACCTTAGAAAAGAAAAGGAAAATCAAATTGTAATTTTGAAATAATTTGCTCCTGACATAAAAGTTGTAAAATAACCATTCATTTTAAACGTGATTACTAGGATACTGTTGAAGACCAGGATTGGGTGGTTGGAGGAGGGGGGCATTAAGGAAATCCATCACCATTTTAAAGTTATAAATGGAGATTTAAAAAAGTAATGTTTTTTTTTTCTTAGAGCAAATTTTTATAAAGTATTTTAATCCTCTGGGAAGAGGAGTCTGTAATGGCAGTCCTGATACAGTCACTGTTCTCATAGAGATGTGAATGAGGGCATAAAACATTCTTTCCCTTGTCTGAAAAGAAAGAAGTCAGTTTTCTGCTTTACCACACTTTAATCCCACTAAAGTTCCAGTTTCCTTTTCATAAACAAAAAGCAACCGAGTAAAAATCAGCTTCTAATGTTAATGAAATGAAAAGGAAGCCTGTCAGCTGGTGCCTACCCAGTTAAAAATGAGAATTCTGTTCTAAATTCCAAATGACCAAATTGGGAAAAGGGATACTGCATTTATTTATCTTGTGAGCAGTGGTTTTCCAGTGTGCACTGGATAACTGTACACAGTAGCCAGAGGGCAGGTGCCCATAGGTTTGGTTAGCTAGCCCACTAAAATGGAATTTACTTTCATTTTACAGCAGCCAAGAGCTTGTTGAAGAAAGCAGATGGAGTAAAGGTAAGTAGAGCAGATGCTTTCGAAATATTTCAGGCTTTGTGTTTCTTCCCCCCTTCAAATGTCAAATACCAGTTCTTCGTCTTTGTAGAGATTTTTGGTGGGGGGTTTTCCCAGCATGATGCTGGAAATATACCGTTTTAGATTCTAAATAATTAAGTCTATGAAGGTAATGGAGTAATTTATTTAGTGAAATAACAAGAAAAAGTATGCCTTGCCTAACTGATTTCATTACAGATATTTTTGACCTGGCATTTATAGATGAGATCATTGAGCCCGGTATTTAAATGCTGCCCTGCTTCCTTGCTGATATTAATTACCACAATGAACTGATAATCCTTGTCAAAGACATAATAATGTGTATTTCTCATCAGAGTGTGATTAAATAATCTGGGAGGGAGGACTGTACTAGCAGAGAGTTCTCCTGAAGTCTCCTTGTTAGTGTTTTCCTGTCACAAGGCCTTGGGCCCTTTCCAAGGTGAAAGCCTTGAGTAAATGTTTTGAAAATCGGCCAAGAAGCTGCACACAATTTTTTGGTTTCCTTTTCTCCAGGGATTCCTCGAAAACAAAAAGGAATTCCAATCAATAACATTCTATACCTTTTTCTTTGGACATTAGCTGGTTTTATAATAACTTGTTTTTGACCAAACTATAACTTTGTCATTATATTTCAAATTTTATTTTTTTTATAGAATGCCCTTTAAATATTTGGTCTCCTAATAGATTAGCCTATTCTCAATCACCACACAGATGGGAAACATTTTGCCATCTAAATTTTCAGACTTTTGATTTTAGGTTTGTATTCTACCTTTATATAGGACCCAAAGTCAAATGGTGGTCATTGTATATTCTAGCTACAACACAGGGACCGATTTATGTCTGATATAATTGAATTGTACAAGGTCAAGTTTCATCACCTGCTTAAGACTAATTTGGACATTTTAGGACCTTTGGATATAAGAAATGTTTGTATTTTTGTGTCAAGGTATAAAATTTACCATTGAATCAAGGATTGTTCTCACTGACATCTCTCATGTTTTCCATGTATATTTTAATAATGACACTTACCATCTGAATTTTCTAACATGACCTAAGCTCTTTAAAGTCTAACAATGGTTTTAGTTGTCCTTTGCAGTATTTCTGTGTAATTTTGCGAAGCAGCAAGACTCGTGTAACTACTGGGAGGTCTTAACTTGACTATGAAACTTATGTAGAATGAACACCTTCCAGCGCATTCCCCACCAAACTCCCCCACCCCATGCAGTATAGAACTTCTTGCTGAAGACAAAGCTATTTTTGTTCTCCATGCTTTGAAACTTTAAATTCAACCGGTCACGTTTTCTTCTCTTCCTCTCTCCTTGACTGGTCAATTCAGAAAAGGAAGTCCAGTTCGAGTGTTCAGATGATGGTGAGGACCTTTACCTGCCAGATTTTTCCTCCTGTGAAACATTCACACTTTAGAAATAAAACAGATTTATTGACATTTGTATCAGGGACAGGTCTCTTAAAATTCTGTGTTGATTCACTTTACTGCCCCCATCTACAGTAGTACAAAAATGCTATTTTTTTCTTTATTTAAACTGAAATTTAAAAAAAAAAAAAACAAACCTCAACCACCAAGGGTTTTTTCTTGCCACATTTACTTAATTCCCTGTCTTGATATTGAAAGGATTTTTCCTAGATTAGACTGAGCCCAGATCTCTGTTGGGCAAAATGAACAGACTGAGGCAGAATTAATCTGTTTGTTTCAACTATTGTCACAATGAATGCAGATCACCTAATAATCAGTTTAACTGATAAGGCCCATGATAATGGGGGGAAAAATAACCAAACAAAACAGCCTTATCATAGTCCAGCTCATCTGCTACATAAGATATGACCTCAACATTCTTCTGTTACATTTGTATATGTGTTCTGACACTTAAAATAAGCCCAAGTAAGACTAAAAATCGAATTATCTTGGATTTTAAATATTGATATTAAATCACAGCAAAAAGAAATATCAAAGCTTTTACTCAAGATTTTATAAAATGGTTCCCATTATTTAGACATCATGTTCATGTTTTCAGAACAGACTAATAAGAAATACTGACTTTTCCAATTTAACAGAAATGCAAAAAGAAATGTAAAATGGATGGCTTTTTGTTCCCCCTTCTTAGTTCTACTGAGAGGCAACATGCTCTAGAAGATAGAAAACTGTTCTTAGAATCAGACAGATCTATATCTGATGCTTTCTGGCTGTATGACCTTGGGCAAGTAATTTAACCTGTCTTTACTCTAGGCAATGCTCTAAGACTGTAGATTGCTGGATATTTGTTGATCTGCTTTAGTAAAGGGAGACTTTTCATATCTTGTTATTCGGTTGTTTCAGTTGTGTCTGACTCTTTGTGACTCCATTTGGAGTTTTCTAGGCACAGATATTGGAATGGTTTGTCATTTCCTCCTCCAGCTCATTTTACAGAGGAAGAAACTGAGGCAAACAGGTTTAAGTGATTTGCTCAGGGTCAGACAGTACATATCTGAGGTCAAGCCTGAACTCTTAGTTCCCCGACTCCAGACCCAGTGCCCTCTCCATTGTACCATCTAGAAGCCCTAGGCTTCTCATATGGAAATTCCAGGCATCAGTAAGAGCACAGGTTCCTCCTCTCTATCTGTTCATTTGAACCTCAGTATTATACATAATCAGTAGTTTTATTTGCAATAGGAAGGCCATAACAACTATGGCCTCAATTAATTTTATGCCCAGTATTTTTTTTATTTTTTTGGAAAAAAACTTTTGTTTCATTTTAATGCAAGCACATTTAAATATTACTGGGAAGGAACTCACTCCATCACTTATGATTTTGTTTAAAAAACTGGATGTTAGAGGGTGCCTCAGTAAAACAGAATGGCCCTATCCTTCACCCTGGAAAGAATGGCTGGCTCTTTTTGTATATGTATTTGTGGTTATCTATGTGTATACTGACAGGGCCATTTTGACTCCAGTGGAACTATTTCACAACCTTACTACAAGAGAAATATCAATTATCTTCTGACTCAAAAGAGAGAGAAATACAATCAACTGAGAATGTTTCCTGAGAATGTATTCTTTTGCCAAACACAAGCTGGTGACTATTTTTCCTACTTCATTCTAAGAAATCCCAATATTTGAGTAAAAGACAACTATATTTTTGTGTATATATTTTGCATTTCTTAAATAGGAAATGATTTATTCACTTTTTCCATTTTTATCTGTCCTAACTTAAATCCTGTATTTTTTGCCCCTAGCAATGACCTCAAGGATCTCTTTTTTAATTCTTTAATGCCAGAGCACAAATTGATACATTGACTTTTATGTACCTTGACCCCAAAATGTCAGTGACATTAAAAATTTAGCCAAAAGCTGCAGTATAACTTTCACTTAAGCCCTATAAAGCAGAAAGGTTCCTAGTGATACCACCAGAATTTTGTCTTTCTTCCTTTATTTGCATGCAACTGAACTCACTGCTACATCTTGTTAAAAAGACACACCTATAATAATACACGTCCATTCACAGTGTGTATTAATGCAACATGCTATAGAATAGTAAGGTATCATCTTTCATAAATTAATCTTGTCATCTTCTGTCTTCTCCTGCTATTGGTAAGTGGCAGTTTCAGCAGAATCTGTGCAGAAGGAAGTATAAAGAAGCCAGAAGATTATGTTGTTTGATGGGTCTTTACCTGTTTTATTTGACCCAAAATTTGAAACTAATCTTTTTTCAAGTCACTACATGTGATTCTAAGGAAAATGTGTTAGCGTTTCTTTAGATGGTGTGTTGCTTAGTTCATTGGTCATAATAATTAATGAAAAGGCTGAAAGAACACAATCCTAAGAAAATGTCACTTTCTATCCATCCCCACTAGTCATAAAGCAATTTGGGAAATCTATGGATTTCCAAGTATTAATCATATTATTTAGACTGCAATTTCAGTACCATGCCAGTGCAATGATAAGGTCATACCTCGATGGTTTCCCTTCTCCCTGGGACCATTTACAGATATTATAGCCTCCTTTGAATTGCTTAAATTCTAGTTTGGTAGCTTTCACTCTGTAAATTACATTTAAGGCCAAACTGTTGACTGAAGGGGGAATTTTGAGAGAATGTTGTGAAGTACAGTGGTTAACCCCAATAAAAGATAATTAATGTTGTTTTCTATTGAGCAACAACACCAAAAAAACAAAAAACAAAAAACCCCACCATTTTATATCCAGAAGATCCTTTTAAAAATGGGTGGTTATTTAAGTTTAACTCTCTGACATGCCCATAAAATGAAAATTTATTCTTGTAGCCAACTCATCTTTAACAGTTTTTAAGGTGTGACAAAACCCACACTTCAACAGAAAGCTTAAATTCCTTTGAATTCCTAATCGGATTATCCACAGAACAAACAAACAGATGGTGGCTCTGCAGAGAAAGTCTCTTCTGTATTTTGCTTTTGACTTCAGGCCCAAGAATAAAGAGAATTGAAGAAGTCTTAATGTGGGCACCCCACTGAAACCTGGGAAACCAAACTCAACTGGGAGAACTTGGAAATGATTTCTCTAGGCATTGCATTCATTTGAGCTCCCTTTTAGAAGAAGCCCCTTTGCCTGGTCACTAACATGGCATCATGGTGCCTCACTGAAGCAGCCAAGGCCTGATTTATCATGCAGCCATCACAAATACTGTGACTAGTCTATGGGTACCAGAGACTAGAACTGATCATCAAACCTGCCAGCCATCCCAGTTTCTTTCTTTCAAGTTCATGACTTCATCTTCAGTTGCTCTTATCTCCATGTCTATCACCCTTATAGACATGCGGCGTTATGGAGCTATTGGCTTACCAGGAGGTTTAAGGCTTGTCTTTTTCTATTTTCTGCATACCTACAGATCAACAGCAAAACCAACGTGGTAACCAGCCCCAAAGAAAATATTCCTACCCCAGCGCTGGTATACCTGGATTCTTCTTTTCAACCCAAACTTAAGTTCTTTTCTATTTTCTGTTGTTTCCTTTGTTTTCACCATTGTTTCGCTTTTCAAAATGTGGTATTTTTTTTTAAAAGTGGTTGTTCTTTGTGATTTGCTTTCGCTTTTATTTTATGAGGAGGCCAGCAATATGCTTCTAACATTAGATTTGTTCATTTACCAACTGGACATGGAATTGAGAGTTATGTTGGTGGTAGCTGGTCCTGTTTGCATGCTGTGCTAGAAACTGAGCAGATTTTGCTTTGGGTGCTCTTAGTTTTTCTCCTGATGAAGCTCTTAGCTCTGGAATATGTCATTGGTGATTGGCCAAGGAAGCCCAGTTGGTGACATCAAGGAGAGCTAAGGGGATTGCTATTAGCCAGCAATCAAGTAGGCCTTATTCAGATTCCAAGCTTCCATCTTATCTGGAAGTCAGCAAGGCTTTGGAAGACTTCTCTTAATAAGATCAAAAGGCTCTGAACCTGAGAAAAGTCTTCATGTGCCACTGTTTCACTCTAATACAGACTATAATGCCACAAAATATTGTTGATGGTTAGAGGGAAAAACAAGGGCAAACATCATTTGTTATCACTTCAATCCCTTGGAAATTTGCAGGCACCAAATTATTTTTAATCTTTAAATCCAAATTATGGGATTTAAGTCATTGGATTTCAGAAACTTGCATTTCTCACATATACTGTGCTTTGATAAATTATTTCTAGGAAACCCTTCTCATCTTGAAAATTGTCCTTTAAAGTACCTCTCGTTCTAAGAAGGCTTGACATATATAATTTCAAATTTGAAGTTGAGAATTATTTTAGTTTATATAATCCAAAGTCTTAAACTTTTAAAAAATGTCAGGCATGTTCTGTTATATGGTAGTACCATCTGTAAATTGAGAATAATAATAGCAACCTACTTAACCAGGTTGTCATGAAAATAAAATGAGCTATTTGAAAAGTACTTTGAAAACTTTAAAATACTATGTAAATGCTAGTTATTATTATTATTACTCCTACTACTACTTAGTACTGATAAGTCATGATGTTGTGGTTCAATTCCATTAAGTATTAGGAATTTCAAACAAAAGAGGAAACATAAGGGATTCATTTTTGATTGGGAATGTTCAATCAGAGCATCCCTGAACATAGGACCAAGACGATAGATCAATCACAAAATGTCAAGAGAGAGATTCTAAAATGAAGGAAGGATTATCAAGGAAGAGTAAGCTGTAACTCCTAGTAAAAATATCAGTGTTTATATATGGCAGGCATTGAAATCTGAACCAGTTCAACAAGCATTTTTTAAATAAATTTTTGGTGGAGGCAGCTAGGTGGCTCAGTGGATTGAGAGCCAGGCCTAGAGATAGGGAGGACCTGGATTCAAATCTCAACTCAAACACTTCCTAACTGACTCTGGACAAGTCACTTAGCCCCTAAATGCTTAGACCTTACTACTCTTCTGTCTTAGAATTGCTACTAAGTCATAAGGTATGGGCTTTTAAAAATAAATACTAAAATAAATTTTTGTCATCTGTTGTTTTTTTGTTTTTTACATCACCAAATTTTTCTTGGCATCCTTCCTCTTACTCCAACCAGAGAACTATGAAGAATAGTTTTAAATTCCAAAAAAAGAGAAAGAAGATAGGAAAAAATCAGCAACACAGATCAGTAAGCACATAGCAGAAATCAAAGAATACCTGCAATGTTCCATATTTGTGGACTCTCACCTCAGCAATGGAATGGGGCAGGATTGTGCTTGTTCAGTAAATGTTCTCATTGGCTGAAAACTTATTCTGTCTCCTTTTGGGGGGACGTGCTTTCAGCAGTTACCTACTCCCTATCAGGCCCTAGGATAAGCCCTGGAGATGCAACTTCTCAAAAGGAAAACAATCCCTGAGCTTGATGAGCTTTTAGGGAAGAAAAAAAAAACATATACACAGGTAACAAATATAAATGATATGTGAAATGAATAAAGAGTAATTTGGGGAGAGGGGTGGAGCTCTAACAGCCAGAGAGAGGGCCAGGGAATGTGAACTGAGCCTCCAAGAGTACTGAGGATTCTAAGGGGCATTGGAGAGAAAGGAAAACATTCCATAATGGAATCACAGCTTCTACAAAGGGCCATATAGAATATTGTGGCACTATAAGTTTCTTCCTTCTAAAATCTTTTCAGTGTACCACCATGGGAATGCATCTCCAGTTTTACCCATGGAAATACCATTGGGACAGTAGTGTTTTCTTTGCAGAAATGTTATATGGCCAACTTTGCTGGAATCTATCCAGTTGTTAAAGTGGAGATACCTCTTTTACTGTTTATTTTTTGCTAATATATTTGAACAAATACAGATGATGAACAAATACCAAAAGAGGTTCCAACATTTCCAAAGGAAACTGAGTTCACTCTTGATTTTTCTCTATTCTTTCCAGTCATATATGAATGATAATTTTAGAATTGAAGAGAATATAACTGGAAATAGCTGAGAAGCATTGTGGTATAGAGAGCTAGCTTGTCGTGGAATCAGGAATATTTTCTTATTTCTGTTATATATTGACTTCACCAGGCAAACTATAATCTTTCAGTGGATCTAGGCAGCTCTAACACTGAGATAGTCTGCTGAAGCATGCAGGCAAAGTTTATAAACAAGCTTTCCCAGGGGCAGCCAGGTAGCTCATTGGATTGGGAGCTAGTTCCTGGTTTAAATCTGACCTGATGCTTCATAACTGTGTGATCCTGGGCAAGTCCCTTAACTCCAATTGCCTAGCCTCTTCTATCTTGGAACTCATATTTAGTTTTGATTCTAAGAAAGAAGGTAAGAATTTAAGAAAACAAACTTTCTGGAAATGCATTTTAATTTGTTAATTCTAATTAATTACATTTTAATTTGTATTGGCACATTTTAATCGTATCAATAACATTTTCTCCATCAATGTCTTAAATATAGACAATCAACAAAACTAAATAAATCTTTTGTAACATCAGAACAATTCATCTGTATAAATAGAGGGAATTTCTTACACTAGTGAAAAAAATAGTCCAGTCCCTAGCACTTTCCCCATACCTAGAAATATCATTTCATTCTCTAAATTGTCCCTTATGGGAGGATTTGGTCGATATTATGGGGTATAGTTGTATAGGATAAGCCTCAGAGTTTAAAAACAAAGAAATTAAAATGTGAAACAGTGAGTGCCTCATTCAAACAAAGCCTTGTAGGTCCCTGGACCACGAATAAGGTCTTTTGCATGCTGCTACTTTGGAGGGTGGTTGTTGAATTTTGTGAGCTATTCAGGCAGAAAACTTTTCATCCAACAACTTGTTAGCTGCAACTTTTGACAGCAGTAAACATCGCTTCTGCTCTTGTCATCGTTGATTTTTTTTAAACCAGCTCCCTTTGCTCTGTCCCTTACACTAGTAAGACAAATGTATCAATGCAAACTGTTTCTTTCTCTATTTTGTTCTCACTCAGGAGCCCCAAACTACCGTAATCCACAACCCTGATGGAAACAAGGTATTCAGAAAGAATCAACTCCATCTTGCTTTTGGTTTTTGTTTTGTATTTATTGATTTTTTACAAGATGCTTTTACATTTCATGGAAGTTCAAACCAAAATGAGTTCATTATCCAGAATTAGACAAAGACATCTTCATCATTTCTCTCTTTTTAATTTGTTTTTAAATCCAAGGCCTCCATAGTTCTAATTTGTTTAAGTAACTCACACCCAAAAAAAAGTCTTGTTCTCCCCGAAGCCTTTCAGAAGATCATTTTGTATCTGAAGCCATCATTCCATCTGCTCCTCTTTCTGTCTGCATGGTCATGCAGCATACTGTGGATATGTTTTCTGCATGGAATTTTAGATTTTGTTGCTATATCATCCAGCTTTCTGTACGATTTTAACACTTGAGTTGGCAGGGACTTTGTCTTGATTTGGGGTAGCTTTTGAGTTTGGATCAGTTCTGTTGTCAAGGTGTTTCGTTTGTTAATTTCCACGTATTTGTTTTTCTGCATGACTTTGAGCAGAACATGGGAGTCTCATCTCCCCGTACATTGTGCTCCTTGTCTTCTCATTTGCACTTCCCGAAAAGAGATTTCATTGTTCAGACCGAGGATCTAAAAGCCAAGAAGACTATGGTTATATCTGCTCTAAAATAATAAATCGTGTGGTTGCTCTCGGCATGTTGGGGGTGGAGGAGGGGTGAATAACTTACACACTTGCATAAGTATCTAAAGGATGAAAGGAAAAAAAAATTCTGAATGCATTACCTTGCTCTTATTCAATTGTCATAGAGTTCATTCCCCCTATAGAGGTAAACAGATGTTACCATCCATCTTAGTCAAATTCTATATTCAATCATAGACTGCATTTCCCTCAGGGTGTTGTTCCAGACCTAGGTTGCAATTTCCCTCTTCAATAACCTTACCTTGCCACACATTTAAAAACAATAAAACAGTGAAAGGAAGGGAATAAAGTATTATGAAGTATTGGTGTTCATAGCACTAACATTTTAGATTTTTTGCATAGCCCTGACATTTTAGATATAGATTTTCTCCAAAATCTCCCATTTCTCTTTTGACTTCTTCAGGAAGTCAAAATAATCACACAAGGGGGGGGGGGGGGGGGAATTAAAACAAAAAAAAAAGAACAAAAAAAGAAACCCAAAGTTATAAAGGTCATCGTCAGCAAAAATGAAAGTCCAATCATAGAAATCGGCGTGGATGCTTCAATAGTACTAGCTACATTCCTTGTGAGAGTTGTTGCATGGTATTCTCTCTGCTTCCATCCTTGACTTTAGTTTTACAGCGCATGATATGACTGTGACCTTTACCCACATCATGGATTGGAATCGAACACCAAGTCACCCTCCAAAAAGCATGGGGATGGTTTTCTGTATACATTGCCTTTTATATGCTTGATTTATGCTTGTACTTTCCATGGAAATAGTGAAATCAGTGTTTTGTTTTGTTTTGTTTTTTAACATGTTTACCTTTTTTTATATATATAGTTTCAGAAAAGGACACTGACCAGAGTTGTTTTTTTTTTAATCACTCTAAAAAATGTGTTTGCCTCATTGAATATGTCTGGACCTATTACTTTTTCTTCATAAACTATTTACAATTTGATAAAATAAGGATGGAATCTACTCTGTTCCCACCTATGGCATGTTAATAAAACATGACAGAACTTTTCTTCTCTCCCCCCCAAAAAAAAGCTTTCCAGAATCATTCTGGATTGCAAAGTAGTATTTGAATATTGAAGAGATTTAAGAAATAATCGTTTCTCTCAACATTGGCAGTGTCCTTTTATGGATCTTACTAATCTTTCACTTCATGTATTGTTTCATTGATGCACGTGTATGTAGCCTTGGCTTTTCATTGTGGGAGAAGGGTTCTTACCAGTGTGAACTGATTTCTGATGTAGGAGAAATTATATGGCAAATAAATCTAGTAGTAGTCAATGAAATTGTATTTGTCAGGGCCAGACAGATTCTTTTGAAACAGGTTTCACTACATATCAAATTCCATTTTCCTGTCTTTTCCTCAAATTATGGAATAGAATTTCTTCACCAATGCACCATTCTACACACAGGAAGAAGTCATATATGTTGCAAGGCCTCATCAGTAGACAGATGGAAACTTAGGTTAATATCCCACCTTTAACACAAATGAGCTTTGTGGCCATGGTAAAGTCCCTTAATAACTTTGAGAGTTATTAAATAAAATAAATAAACAAAAAGTTAATAAAATTAAGTTAAAGTTAAATTGTAAAAGCCCCAAATAACTCTGTGAAAGTAAAGGTTATATAATGGATTTTTTTTCCCTGTCATTGGAGGCAATTTGTACATACAAGATCCCATGATCAGAATATCATAGATAGGTATTCTTATTGTTGTTAACAATAATATTGAGCTAATATTTCCATAGGGCTTAAGGCTGCAAAGTGCTTTATAAAAACATCTCATTTTATCCTCACAATAACTTTAGCAGAGAGGTGTTATTATTATAAGGCTTAGAGTAGTTAAGGAACTTACTTTGGATCACATAACTAGTAAGTGTCTGAGGTTGGATTTTAACTCAGATCTTCTCTCTCCCAACATTTAAATCTAAAAAAAATATTAAAACCAGCAGGTCCAAACCTCTCTTTTCCCCTTCCTTTATTTTATAGGCAAGGAAACTGACTTGCCCAGGGCCACACAACTAATAAGTCTGAAGCAAGATTCAAACTCTGTCCTTGCTGACTTAAAAGTTCTTCACAAAGATGAAACCACAGGTCCAGACCTAAAAGATGGGGTGGGGGGGAAGAAAAACAATATTTCTATGTATAAAACTTAGCACAGTACTTTAAATTTAATAGTTTTCAATAAATAGCAGCAGATTTGTTGGATAATAATGAAATTTCTCTAAGGTTAAAATTTATTCATATAACATGAGTGTTCTCTATTAAAATAGATTTAGAATACCTCATTTTTAAAAAGAGTTTAGGATAAATAAGACTCGTGTCATTGTTTATTTTTTAAATGGAAAGTCTTTGGTTTCTCTGAGTAACCTAATATTACTGCCTCTGCCCACCCCCAAACTGGCCATGACATCACAACACTCCCTTTTGAAATGGACAGAATATAGTAGCATTTTGATCCTGCTGAAACCATCAGTCTCTGTGCCCATTTGCATGTGAACACATTGACACACCTGGCTTTGGGATATGCATGTCCTGTGCACCACAAGCTACATTACTTGCTTAAATGTATGAGAATCCCATGGGAAACAACCGTGTGCATCTGAATTCTGTCTGCTTCTTAACAGGAGTCCACGGAGAGTTCCAATACAACCATTGAGGACGAAGATGTGAAAGGTATGACTAAGACCTAAACAGCTAGGAAACTGAGGCACAGGTTGAATTAATGGGCAAATATAAGATTGGATTATTGTTGAACAACAGTATTTTTTTTCTTTCTAAGAGGTATTTTAATAATATCTAAATTAATCTAGATATGCTTTTCAATTGTCATAGAATTGCATGACATTTAATCCTACCATGTAATTTTAAAGCCTCAGACCTTGTTTTGTGTGTGTGTGACATTTGATCGATATATAATTATAGAAGGAAACAGATTTCATTTAAAAATATAATTGGGGGACGGCTTGGTGGCTCAGAGGGGAGAGAGCCAGGCCTAGAGATGGGAGATCCTGAGTTCAAATCTGACCTCAGATACTTCCTAGCTATGTGACTCTGTCACTTAACCCCAAGGGCCTATTCCTTATCACTGTTCTGTCTTGGAACCAATATATTCTATCAAATCTAAGACAGAAGGTAAGAGTTTTAATATATATACACATATATACATATATTTAAATTTTATGTCTGTGTATATATATATATATATATGTGTGTGTGTGTGTGTGTGTGTGTGTGTGTGTGTGTGTATGTATATACACCTAGAAAGGTAAGCAGAATATCAAAAGAAGTAGTGTGGTATAATGAGGAAGAAACGGTCATTTTTTAAAAGGAAAACTCCATATATTTATGTCATACTCTGAAACCAACTGATTTAGGTAACCATGGACAAGTTATAAAACCTTTCAGTCCTCTACGCAGCTCCAAGATTAAAAGGTGCAAATAATGAGTTTCTTGTCCATGCTAGAGAGGACTGTTTTCATATTGGTGAAATCACCAATTGCATCTAGCAGGGGGAAAAAAGTATCATAAAACCCACCTAATAAAAACAACTGTAAAAAGGAAGAACTGCATTGTTCCAAGAGCCAGGGTCTTCTCAAGTGGTATTGTCTATAGGGAAATACCCAAAGTTCTCCTTTTGGTTTTCCATTATCATATCCTTTTGTATATTTTTACATTTCACTCTGATGCTTTATTCTCTTCTGTGTCCTTTTTGGTATTGGATGAAAGAAGAATTTTAAATCCATCCATATTTACTGCTATTTCCCAAGGCTCTCTGCACATATTTAGTAGACATTCTGGTATAATAGAGTTTCTTCTTAATTTTTTTTGCTACCAGTTTTTTTGGTTGTGTTATTTTATTTCAGTTCTTCTAGAATTATTTCATTAGTTCTGTAATAGCTCTCATTCTGTTCACAATGCCTTTCTAGTTCATATTAAGTCCCTTGATGGCTGGGGTTGTTTGTCTGTTTTTGGTGGGGCTTTTTAATAGCTTCTTAACTCCTAAAACAATATAAAGTTTTTAAAATAACTATATAGCCATTACTGTTATTTATTTAGTTGCATCAAATAAAAGGATTTTTCTGAAAAGTTGCTTATCTAATATGTACTGTAGGGCAAAGTATATTTCAGTAACTATGTAGTCATGGGCATTTGGGAGAGGAAGAAGGGTGAGAGTTGATAAGTTTTCTGCTTCATTTTCAGTTGGGTGGAATAGTAAAAGCTGGGGGAAGAGACACCTTACTGTATCAATTACACAGAATCACTGACTTAACTATAATATGGATGAATCAATAGATGTACAAAGAGTGTAGAGGAGTAGTTTTTTATTTAATCAGTCTACTCATCAGTAGGCACCTAGGTGGCACAGTGGATAGACCTGGGGGCAGGAAGACTCATCTTCCTCAGTTCAATTATGGCCTCAAGACACTTAATAATTGTGTGACCCTAGAGAAGTCACTGAACCCAGTTTGCCTCAGTTCCCTCATTTGTAAAATGAGCCGGAATAGGAAATGCTAAACCACTCTAGTATCTTTGTCAAGAAAACTCAGATGGGGTTATGAAGAGTCAAACATTACTAAAACAACTGAACTCATCAGTGCCTGGACCGTGTGCTTCAATGAAGGACAGCTCATTGTATCACTGGGGCCAGGTGGGATAGACATGTCTTATCAAGTGAAGGATACATCTGGAGGCAGCTACATGGTAGAATGGATGGAGAGCTGGACCGGGTGTCTGGAAGACTTGATTCCTATCCAGCCTCGGACATTTACTAGCCATGTATTCCTGTGCAAATTACTTAACCTTGATTTGCCTCAGTTTCCTCAGATATAAAATGAGGATGGCCTCATTTACCTGCCACAGTTGTTTGGAGGATAAAATGAGAAAACATTTATAAAGCACATAACATAATAACTGCCACCTAGTAGGAACTATGCCAATTCCCTTTTCAGAAAATAACATAATAATAGCAACAACTATAACAATTTCTAACATTTCTATATGTTTGCGTAGCACTCTACATACATTATCTCTTTGGGGATTTCATATTGGCCCTATCAAACAAGCAACATTTGGTTTTTTGTCTGTTTAATTCACATGTTTCTTTCAAGGCTAGTGGAAAGATTTCCTCCCCCTTTGCATAATTTTCTGGAAGACTGAATTCCATACATAATTTCACCATGAAAATAGGAGAAAGAATCTCTCCGATATCTCATTCACAGTGTCTTCTCTTAGAAATTGCTTAATAAATATTAAAGACTCCCCTTTTTATTACCCTAATAGAAAGTGAAATGAAATGTGATAGGCCACTATATTGATTCTATGATGAAAGGTAAGAGTTTTTAAAAAAAAGAACCCAAAAGAAACTTCATCGCGGTGGATCATCTGGGTGAGAACATGGTAAGGGAATAGGAAATTATTAATATTAATGATTATTACTCCTCAAGATAATTCTGTAATGTTGGTGTATCAGTGTTAGTATCTCCATTTTATTGATAAGGAAACTGAGGCTCATAAACAATAAATACTTTTTTTGAGAGTCACACAGCTAGTAAGTCAGAGTTAAGCCCAGGTCTGTTGTTCAATGGTCCAGTGTTCTTTCCATTATGTCATACTTTCTCCCTATGCTAGATGAATTAAGGAATGAATGAATGAATGAACTAAATAGACAGATCCCAGACTTAAAGGATGTTAGAAATGGAAGAAGCCTTTAAGATCATAATAACTACAGCACAGAAGTATTTTCTTTAATTTACTAGAATTAAATTAATAATTGGTCCCTTTTTCCACTCTGCATTGCTAACCTCAACCTATCTTTACACATATTCTTCCTAGGACAAATGTCTGTTTTGTCAGGTACTTTGACAGTGAATGATGAGCCATAAAGCTAAAACAGATTTCCAAAAGCCAACTAAGCCATCCTCTTGGCAAAACAGAAGAGTGTATAATACATCCATCCAAGCCAATATTTAAATGTATATTAAATGTACACTTATTCATATTTAAATGTATACTTACTCTACCTGTAACTTGTGTCTGTATAGCAGTGTCATAGCAGACAAGGAGAATAGACAGTTGTCCAAAGGGAAATAAAGTGCCAGTTAGCCAAATTCCTTACTTGGTTTAGTCAGGGAACACCATTTTTCTAAGTGCTTTAGATGAACTGTGACTATTAGAAAAACAATCTTTCCTTTTAAATTCTTGAGCATTAGAAAAGAAAAAGAGCTGTATCATTTTCTGGAAAGTTTGGAACTTTGGATAAGTAGAATAGGAGAGAATATAGAGAGAACTAATGTGGTGTAATTCATATGTATAGTTATCTTCTGACATTGTTTATCTAATATTAGAGAAATAAATCTGTCAAGTATATTTGGTATAATTGAGAAAAGTGGTCTTTCTTACCCAAATTTCACCCTTGTTTGTGAATAGTGTTAGTGTTTAATAAATGCTATGAGTTTCATTTAAATTCCAAGGTAGAAGCAAATCTCTATAATGTTTTCCGAATTATTATAATTTTTATTGGTCTTAGTGGTCCCTCAAAATTAAGATAAAAACATTTAAGTAATTATACCTTATTAAAGTCTCTTTTGAAATAACTTGAGCTCATCTTTCATCTTTAAGCGTGTTTGCACACACAAGTGTATAAAGAAATCCCACAGATTACTAATATGTCAGGAAAAAACCAACAGTCTAGTTATTTCCCCACCATTCTATCTTCAGACATCAATTGATAATTTCTGGATCTTTTCTCCCAAATACTCCTTTAGTGAATGTCCTGTGTTTATTTGTTGTTTAGTAGGGACAAGGGAACTTATTAACCTCTTCTGTTTTATTCACAAAAGTTGGCCGATCTCAATCACATCCCATTAACAGAATGGAATATGCCAAATTTATTGGCAGAGTATTGCAGGATTTGCAAATCTTCTTCAAAAAGATGCTTAGCCATGTGTATTTGTTAAACAAATTTGTTAAACAAAACTACAGCAACAACCACATATAAATGCTTTTATTTAGAGAAAAAAATCATCTGAGTAGTTGAGGTTGACCTAATTATACATATTATTAGCTTTCCTTTTAAGAGATGGTCCCACCAACAACATTGCAGTCCCAAGGTGTGGGTGTGCTTATAAAAAGATATATGTGAGCAACAGTCATTTCCACTCTGTGTACATGTGAAGATTCTCCTCTGATTTATGTCTGTAGCCACTGTTTGCAGGCCCTGTCGCTGTGTCCCACTCTGCCTCTCCACTTCCTAATTTGCCCAGCACCATTGGTCGCAGTCAGACCCTCCATCTTTAATTGAAGCGCACCAGCTGGTCCATCTGCTGCAGCATCCCAGCATTCCACAACTAACCAACATCTTTTGAATTGTGCTTCCATGTGTCCTATTCGCCTCTTTCCTACTCATCACTCTTCGGGAACTGCTTGAATATCTTGCTGTCATCTTCTTCCCAACACATATAATCCAGGGAAGTTGTAGGCCAGAAGGAAGTAGTTTGGCACTGCCATATTGAATGTGATCCAGAATGGTTGTCCATGGGTGTAGTCAGTAGATTATGCAGTATGTCCAGGTGCTATGGGCAGCTGTAAGGCATGATCAGGGGAGAAGTAAAAAGAGAGAAAAAGAAGGAAAAAAAGAGTCAGAAAATGGAGAAGGGATATATAGGAAGGGAGAGAAATAAAATGGGAGATTGTTTAGCATCACCAAAAATTTTCTTTAGTTCAATCCCTAGATTGGCTATCACTGGTTAAATAAAATAATGAACAGAGGGGAAGTAAAGAGAATAGAAAACATAATGAATGTTGTAGACCTATTCTAAATGAATTATGTGAATTATTTGTTTAACTAATAAGTTTTTTAACCTGATATTACTCAAGATATTCTCAGGGGGGCATCTGGGTGGCTCAGTGGATTGAGAGCCAGGACTAGAGATGGGAGGTCCTAGGTTCAAATCTGTTCTCAGACACTTCCCAGCTGTGTGGCCCTGGGCAAGTCACTTAACCCCCCATTGGCTAGCTCTTACCACTCTTCTGCCTTGGAGCCAATGCACAGTAATGATTCTAAGACAGAAGGTCAGGATTTAAAAAAATAAAGATATTCTCAAAAAGCCTTTTAACTCAATAGACAACCATGTTTACCTAAGATCACAGATTTTAGAACTAAAGGGGGCTTCAGAGGTTATCTATTCAAACCTCCTCACTTTACAGATAGGGAAACTGAGACCTAGAGTGCTTTTGCCTTGACCTAAAACAGATAGATATTAAAGCTGAGATTATATTCATCCCCAGAGACTATGATTTGAAATCCAGCCTACAAACGGCGTCTTAGAAATTCCATATGCCAATGAGTTCATGTCCTCTTGCCTCTTAATATTTGCTTAAAACTAAATTATTTATATATGTAAATATATATAATTATTTATATAATATAGACTAGAACTTTAGTGTAATATTTGTTATTTAAGCATGGGCCAGTTGCTTAACTTCTTTGAGCTTCAGCAAGTATCATCATTTGCAAAACAGATATAATAATATTCCTAGTCCCTACCTCACAGGGTTGTTGTGAGGCTCAAATGAGAAAATGTTTGTAAAGTGCTTAATGGATTTTAAAAGTATATAAAAATGTCTACAATTTTTAAAATGGTGGCTTACCTTCTTATATTATTTCTTCAGGACTCCAATTTAAAAATTGACATAAACAAAATGATTGCCTTTCAAATGGAAGAAAATAACTTAAGAAATTTGAAAATGGCCTGGGGAAAATAAAGGCAATTTTCTTTTCCTTTTTTTAACAATAAATTTAAAAATTTTAAGATTTCTTGTCTATTTCTAGATCCAAATTCTTCAATAATTTCACTTAAATTGTATTTTAATAATTCAGAAGAAAAGAGAATACATGTTCTTTATGTATAGTTATTTATTCCTGTGAGAATTTGATTAAGAAGAAATCACTCAGATTTTTATATTTTAAAAATTGTGTACGAAGTTTATCATATTTTGCTTTATAATTTAGTTGAACAAAAAATTTTTTGTTAATTATCTAGTTTTCCTATAATCTGATGAAATAAGTTAAATAAGCTGCTAATCTTAAAAGCTACCTCTGAGTTTTAAAATACTTTAATTATTCATTTAAGCCTTTTTAACTGATTTTCTTTGCATTTAGCTTTATTTAATTTTGAAACATTAATATATCATGAGTTCTGTTACTAGCTCTGTTCTTCATCACTCAGTCACTTGGAAAAGTTATTTTTTTCTCCTCATAATGGAAGAATTGATGTTAATCATATAGTTTATTTATTGTTTTTTCTCCCTCTCCCCAAATATAATAATTCCAGTAGAATGCTATGAGTTATCTGTAGTAATCAATAAGGAATATATAATTATACATAACCTCTTATAAATGTTCTAAAATAACAGTACAAATAAATTACATAAAGAACTCAAATTCAAAATTGAGTAAGAATAATTATTTATCATAAAATATATTTCCTACAAACATATAAACTTAATGTATTTCATTGTTCAATCATTTCAGTCATGTCCCCTTCTTTGTAACTGACTCCATTTGGGGTTTTCTTAGCAAAGTTACTGGAGTGGCCTACCATTTCTTTCTTCAGGTCATTTTAAAAATGTAACTGAAATAAACAGGGTTAAGTGACTTGCCCAGGGTCACACAGCTTATAAGTGTTGGAGCCTGGATTTGAACTCAGGAAGATGTCTTTCTGATTGCAGATCTGGTACCCTATGCTCTGTACCACCTAGCTCCTATCATAAAATAGCCTAGGTTTTAAAATATGACTCTTTGTTCTTGTTCTAGAGTCTTCATTTCTTAAATAGCCATAATTGAATGGAAAGAATACTAAATGTGACATTAGAAGAAATGAGATCAGACCTTGACTCTGCATGGCATCAGTTCCCTCTGGACCTCAGTTTCTTCCTCTGTAAAATGAAGATGTTAGATTAGATTATGCCAGAAACCCATTCTGCTCAAAATTCTATGGCCCTCTAAACATTTATTCTAACAAAGTCATTTTTCAAATAATCTAGTATAAATGAAGCATATGGAAACTTAATACCAAGTGTTATCTCAAACTTTTGTTAGTTTTCCTCTCAAAAATTCAAATATAAATATTTCTCACAGTTTCAATATGATCAGGTTCTTTAGTGCCAAATTAAAGGCATTAAACTTCTAGTTGTGGATTATTTTCTACTGAGAAAGAACTCTAGAAAATCTGTTTAGTAAAATATATTTTCTAGTAGGATGTGCCAGCTTCCAAACACATTCCTCATTCCACACATTCCATGCTGCTTCCTGAACCCCTGAAATCTTCAATCTCTCCCTTCCCACCATCTTCACTTATTAGCATCCTACATCTACCATTCATTGTCCAGGCACATGCCACCTCCTTTGTATTCACTAGTTTCTCCAACTGAAAGTAATTCCTTCTTGTATTCTACTCTCCATTTATATTCTGATTTATGCTATATTTTTCTGGGTTCACATTTTTACCCCTACTAGATTGCAAGCCCAACTTCCTAGCACAGGATGTGATATTCCATAATGTGCTTAATAAAGATTTCTTCAGTAATCCAGGGCGTGATGACAAATGTTTAATGACCACCTTTTGGAGGAGAATGTATACTTTTAAGTTTAATCAGCATTATTAACATTTTCTCCATCACTTTCTTAAGCCGAAACAATCAACAAAAACAATGAATCAAACTGATTCATATTATTTGTCAACTTCTGAGAAAAAAAGACTTGCATTAAAAATTGAACAGTCCTGATATGAGTTCCAAAATACCCATGAATGAACTTGAAGCAAGACTGATCCCCTCCTATCTCTTGAGTTAGGAATTCAGTTAAGTAGTAAATTAGAGAATAGGAAAAAAAGAGAAGCAAGAAATTTAATCATGATCCTCAATTCTCCATTTTCAGTAAGTCTCAAGTATCTTAGATAGCAGGAAAAAGTCATAACCAAATAATTAGGTTACAAAAGATCGGGATTCCCTTGTTTAGTGCTCAACTCACCATTACATACATGTTGATACTCAAAAATATTTTATAAAATAATAATTTTCTTTTCTTTACCTTTTTTCCTTTTCTTCCTTCATTTCTTTCTTTTCTCCTCTCTTTTTATTTCTATCTTTTCTTTTTTCTCTCCCCCTTTCTTTCTCTCCCCCTTTCTTCCTTTCTTTCTTTCTTTCTTTCTCTCTTTCTTTCTTTCTTTCTTTCTTTCTTTCTTTCTTTCTTTCTTTCTTTCTTTCCTCCCTTCCTTCCTTTCTTCCTTTCTTTCTTTCTTTCTTTCTTTCTTTCTTTCTTTCTTTCTTTCTTTCTTTCTTTCTTTCTTTCTTTCTTTCTTTCTTTCTTTCTTTCTTTCTTTCTTTCTTTCTTTCTTTCTTTCTTTCTTTCTTTCTCTCTTTCTTTCTTTCTTTCTTTCTCTCTTTCTCTCTTTCTTTCTTTCTCTCTTTCTTTCCTTCCTCCCTCCCTCCCTCCCTTCCTTCCTTCCTTCCTTCCTCCCTTCCTTCCTTCCTTCCTTCCTTCCTTCCTTCCTTCCTTCCTTCCTTCCTTCCTTCCTTCCTTCCTTCTTTCCTTCCTTCCTTCCTTCCTTCCTTCCTTCCTTCCTTCCTTCCTTCCTTCCTTCCTTCCTTCCTTCCTTCCTTCCTTCCTTCCTTCCTTCCTTCCTTCCTTCCTTCCTTCCTTCCTTCCTTCCTTTCTCTCTCTCTTTCTTTCTCTCTCTCTTTCTCTCTTTCTCTCTTTCTTTCTCTCTTTCTTTCCTGCCTCCCTCCCTCCCTTCCTTCCTTCCTTCCTTCCTTCCTTCCTTCCTTCCTTCCTTCCTTCCTTCCTTCCTTTCTCCCTCTCTCCTTACCTCCCTCCCTCCTTTCCTTCCTTTCTCCCTCCCTTCTTACCTCCCTACCTCCAATTCTCCCTTTCTTCATTCCTTCCTCCCTCCCTTCCTCCCTTCCTCCCTTGTCCTTCCTCCCTCTCCCTCTCTCTTTTGTTCCTTCCTTCTTTCGTTCTCTCTTTCCTTATTCCTTCTTTCTTTTTTCTGTAATATTTAAGTGACAGAATTATTCCCAAATTAATATGACTGAGTAGAAAGATTATTGCATTTAGAATCTAATCAGCACTTGAAGTAAGAATGAATCTCAGCATACAGACCAGGCCTGTATATAGGATTATGTACATATACATGTGTGTATAGGAGTGGCCATGTGTATGTATAAACGCATGTGTACGTGTGTGTATGATATAGCTGTAGAGCGATTTCTATGAGTCATATGCCTAGAGACTATAGTTAAACCCTTGGGAGCTGATGAGATTACAGAGAGATCAAGAGAGAAAGAAACAGAGAGAGACAAGACAGAATAATGGAAGAAGAAAAAAGGCCAAATCCATGGGGAAATGCCACATTTAGGGATGTAATGCAGATGATTAACCCACTCTTGGGTCCAAAAGGAGAACCAAAAACCAGGAAATTCCCAAAAGCCCAGAGAGGAAAGGTAGACTCCCCAAAGGCATTTGTCATAGCAGGGAGAATGTCTTGGGCAGAAATGGGATTCCCTGCAGAGCGTGATGTCCTCCAGAGGCTCCTGGTCACGAGTGACATGATGTTTATTGCATCTAATCCCAGGCTACTGCAGGGCCTCCTTGAAAAGAAGCCACCACGTGGATTATTCCATTCCCATTTTCCCTAGGTGACAGTAAAACCTTCAGTATTAAGAGATTTTTGTTGTCGGTTTTGTTATTCGATTATTTTCAGTCGTGTTTGACTCTTTGTGACCCCATCTGGCCTCTTCTCAGCAAAGATACTGGAGAAGTTTACCATTTCCTTCTCCAGCTCATTTTACAGATGAGAAAACTAAGGCAAATGGGGTTAAGTGATTTGCCCAAGGTCCCACAGCTAGTGTCTACCATCAGATTTGAACCTAGGAAAATGAGTCTTCATCTGACTAATAAAGGTTAGCAGGTTGGTGATCTGTTAGGTTTATTAATTGCTTAGTTCTTGAGAACTATTCAGAATTGAGATAATTGCTTTAATATTATCACAGTTGGGAAGTTAAGATATTCTCATCAAATGATTCTGTTGAACTTATGTCTTCTTCAATAGGAATATTCGTTTTTTAGAAAAGATTAGGTAACAAATAATGACCAATTCCAACCCATATTGCAGAATGATTTGTTTTCTTTGCAAAGACATTTGTTTACAACTTGAAATGGAAACACTTCTTTGGGAGACTTACATGGGAGTCAAGTCAACACTGAATGAATCGCCTTGGCACATTACCTTTTAATTTAAATATTGTAGCATTTCACATCATTGCCGAGTATAATTTAGAAATGAAGGTATTTTGTTGAAGAAGAGAGGGAGATATAAAATAAATTAGGAAGGTAGAATTACAGCCTCATGTTGTTCAGTCTTTTCGGTCATGACCAACTCTTCATGACCCAAACTGGATTTTTTGGCAAAGAGACTGGAGTGGCTTGTCATTTCACTCTCTATCTCATTTTATAGATGAAGAAACTGAGACCAACAGGGTTAAGTAACTTGTTCAGGGTCACAAAGCTAATAAGGCCCAGACTGAGTTTGATCTCAGGAAATTAAGCCGTCCTGACTCCAGGACCTGTGCTTTATCTACTATGCCACCTACCTGCCCATCCTATGTTGGGACAGTGAAAAGAACGCTGGACTTTAATTCAGAAGCTCTGAATTTGAGTTCCACTTCCGACACTCTGTGGTCTTGAGTCTCAGTTTACTCATTTTTAAAATGGAGATAATATTTATTTCACATAGACTGTCTTTAACCTTTCTCTGTAACATAAACGTTAAGCACATTCCCTAGAACATGGAAGGCATTTAACAATTGTTTATTAACTGACAAGATTGCATTTTGTAAATAACAAAACACTTGTTTTTATTCAAAAGAAAACTGTTTTTAATATCCATTTACCAAGTTGTTGAAATGTGAGAAGCTATATTTTACCCTCTCTCTAGAAATTAAAGCTTCTGTTATTTTATGGGTATTTGCCTCAGTTTCCTCATCTATAAAATGAGTTGGAGAAGGAAATGGCAAGCTCCTCTGTCTGGTACCTTTGCCAAGAAAATCTGAAATGGGGTCAGATACACCTGAAAAGACTGAAAAAACAACAACAATTATTATTATTTAGAATAATTCCAAGCCCTTATATATTACATTAGGGTTTGCAACATGCTTTATAAATATCTCATTTGCTCTGTTCCCTGCACCTCTAAAGTCTTAACTAATTCTTTCTACATAGCTTAGAGATGACAGGAGGTTCTTAAAATGTGAGAGAGCTCAACACCAGGCAATTCCTACCAAGCTGAAAGACTTTGAGTCTAAGTCTTGAAAGAAATGCTTTGTCTGTCTGTCATTTGAGCATTAATCTGGCCAAGTTTAGAGAGGCAACTCAGAGACTTACTAGCTGTGTGAACCTGAGCAAGTCACTCAACCTGTTTGCCTTAGTCCACTGGAGATGGACAGCAGGTGGGCAGCCATCAGATGGTTCATTTTATCAGCCTCCAGATACTAAGATATGGAAGAACTTACTTACAGTGTGGTATGGTGGGGAAAAAAAAATATTGACTTTACAGTTTAATACCTCTTTTTTTCACCATCTGGCTCTTTCCAGAACTTCCTGGTTTTCTTCTTCATTACTCATGAATGTGGGCACTACAGTCAAGTCATACCTTCTCACTGTTCCTCATGTCCATCATTTCACCACGGATCTCCTTGGCTTTGAACCCATGTCTAGAATGCTCTCTCTTTCCCTTCTTGCCTCAGCCTCTTAGAACCTCTGACTTCCTTCAAGTCTCAGCTCAAATATCACCTTTTGCAAGAGTCCTTTCAGTCCTTCCAGTTTTAAGCAGTTTGCCTACTAAACTTAGCCTTCCATCAAATCTGTTGGTGTGGCACATGGTATAGTCTTTGTAAATGCTTGCGGAAGGTTCAATCCTCCCTCCATGATTTATTAGCTATGGGAAGTCGCTTTAGATCTATGGGACTCCGTTTCTTCATTTTATGATGAAGTTTCACCAGCTGACCTCTAAGATCTCTTCCAGCGCTAAGTAGATGATGCTGTGATTTGAATTAGTGGGAAGAATCTCCATCTTTGGAGAACCAAAGCAATACGTATAAGGAAGACAGGCTGAAAGATGCCTTCATATCAGGTTTATAATGAATTATTTTTTAAAAAATGAAGCAGTGAGATGGCCCCATGGATAGAGCCCTGGACCTGGATCAGAGAGACCTGAGTTCAAATGCAGACACAGATACTTATTTGCCGTGTGACTATGGTCAAGTCATTTAATCTCGGTTTCCTTTAATCCACTGGAGATGTGACATCACTCCATTATCTTTGCCAAGAGAACCCTCTGGGCAGGATGATGGTCCATAGGGATCACAAAGAGTCAGATGGGACCCAATGACTAAACATCATCTTGAAGAAAATGGTGGGTAACTGTTTTAAATCTCTCTTGATCACAAATGAGAAAATATGTAGAAACTGAAGCCACTGGGACTTAATTTAGGTATAAGAAAGACTTTTCCAGGAAGTGGATTTGTGTAGAGTGGCAAGTCTCCTTCTGAGGGAATCTACTGCTATTCCTTTCTCTCCAAGCCTCTTTTCACCTCCCAAAGCTGCTTCTTCATGGCCAAATCTTTGCTGAAGGTCATTGGTCCAGATTTATGTGACTAGATCTTTTCTCTGGTTATAGTATAGAAATCAATGAAATTCTCTTTCATTTAGTTAGGTCCATAGCTTCTAGCCAAAACGAGTCTGAAAATTTCTGACTGAGGCCATTTTCTCCCTTCATTCCCTTTCTCCATCTAATATGCATGGATGTGTTGGAATCAACTTGTAAGCGCCTGAGAGAGATTCAACTGCTCAGTTTTTTTGTGTGAGTCTTGGAAATTGCCAAATGCTCCAAATCATTACTTGATTTATTGCTTTGTCGATTGTCAAAAGGTAAGGAGGGAATGGAGAAAGTTGTATAGTGCAGATTGTGTTTACAAGTGTGTCATAGGAACTTCATTTCCCAAAGAGATGGCTAAATACATAGAAGTCAAAAATTTCTTTGGAATCCATACTCACATCTTTGTGAATCTTTCAATATTACTTGAACAGAAAAGTAAACAAATTTTAAAGAACAAGGAAGATTTGGATTTAGCATAAGCAAATAGCTGAGCCCCCTATGTTAGTCTCATAGAAGAAGCCTTGTCAACCAGACCCACACATCCCTAGTTTCTGAAGTGTTCCTTAGAGACACATTATTCTTTAATCTAGGGATCACTAGGAAGTCAATTGCTAATAATCACATGAGAATCTTCAGAGTTGTGAACATGGAAGGAAGGAATGACTAATTCTTACTCCACTTAATATCCAATCTAGAATTTTTTAGTTGAAAGTAAATTATTTTCCATTTAACAAATATGAGCATTACTTTCTATGAAATGCTTGAATTGATAAATGATAAAGAAAGGAAAAAGGATATATTTTAATGCCACTGTGCATATTTGTCTGCTTTAAAATTCAGTTCCAAAGTAGTCTGGTATCTATTGGGCTCATCTGAGACAAATTTATAAGGCATAGACTTGACCTGGGATTTCGGCAGTATAGTATAGGGAAATTCCACATTAAGAAACCCCCCTCTACTAGTGAAGGTAGCACCATTTCTGTTATTTGACGTCTTTGTTTCCTAGAATGGAAGGGTCAAACTCTTGCCTACCAATCCCAGAGTACAGCCCCAACCTGATTAAAATAATTAAATTATTAAATTTAAATATTAATGAATTAAAAATTAATGTTTAACCAAATAAATCAAAATACATTAGAACATAGATAATGGTTCATTCATAGTATTCTAAGGCAATATGCTACTCACAGAGATCTGAATTTGATACCACTAGATTAGAGAACTGAGACATTAAATAACCCAGAATCACTCAGTCAGTATATATCAGAGGTTTAACTTGAATCTGAGCCATCCTGGCTCTTCAGTCTGCCACTCTGCCTCTATTGCTCAGATATTATCCCTGTTTTCATAAGGGTTGCTGAAAGAAATGAACAATATGGCCTTTCTAAAATGGTCACTAATTGGTTCTTAATTCATCATTTAGAATGAAGTCACAATGCTGTCACTAACGGAACTACACCTTTAAGTGATAAGGGAAGCTATTTCTGCAAACACCTTTAAAGGAAAGTTCTTCTGAGCTGGAAACCACCCCTACCAGTTCTAAATTGGTGTTCTGTGTCAGTGCTAAAGATCACCAAACCACAGCATGTGTTTTGATGACTCATTTTGAAGCCTCCAGTTTGAAAGAATCCTTTCACCTGCCCAGTTTAGGTTTTCAAGAGTGTGAAGAGATTAATCATTTCTGGGGCCCCTAGCTCAGCAGACTGCTGACTGCTAAAGAATCATGGCAACACTGGGTAAATTGGGCACTGGAATTAGCCTCCCTTGGCCCAAGAGCTATGGCTTGGCATGTAACTCTTACAAGTTATCACAGGCTTCCAAAACTTCCTACAGATTTCTAATGTGTGTATTTTGAATCCATGGGTGGAGCCTTACCTTCTTGGATGATTGGGATGATAAATGGGTCATTCATGTAGATTTAGGATCATAAGTTTAGAACTGAAAGAGAATTTAGAAACCCTCTGGTCCACCCCACTGATTTTACAGATGAAGAAACTGAGGTTTGGGTGGGGGTGAAATAAAGGACTTGTGTTAAAGTCATATAGGGAGCTAAGTATCAGAGGTAACTTGTCCAAAGTCATATTATATGTAGTAAATGGCAGAGTTGAGATTCAAACCTAGGATTTGAATTTCAAATCCTAAAACCTTTTTACTGCATCACACTCTCTAAGAAACGTGTTTATGGCCACACAGGTAGAAAGAAATATATGATTATATAAATACATTAAATTTATAATTTATATTAACTTTTATTTATAATTTGTATTAAGTATTTCATATGGAAATTTATCCTGTATAATGGCATATATACTTATATGTGAATGTTCCTCCAGCATCTCATTGTGTTCATTATGCACCGTATAGTAGGAAATTATCTTGCTTTCTTGGTAGCTAGATCATATCACAATTTCTGACAAAACTTGCCAAGCAGGCAACACTTTGAATATGGGTCCAAATATATATTCTCAAAGGACCCGCCTCCCTGAATACAGAGAAATTTATCATCCACTTGGCAACTCCATATGGATTAATCTTTTGACCATGGCAGCTTTTAAAGGCTATCTACCAAATCATAGAGAGGTTGCAGTCAACATCCTTGGAGGGAAGAATCAACACATGAAATCCCAGGTCCTTGAAGTATGTACTGGACTAAACTTCTCTAGAATTGTGGCAAGGAAAAATATTTCACCCGTCCATATGCAAACATGCAAAAACTCATTTTATTTTGCTGGTTCAACTGCCCAAGTTTGAGATTATTCTATCACAAAATCTTAATAAGAAATATGAATCTCATTGTTGTTCTCCCTCTACCCTTTTTCCTTCTTCCCTGTTTCCACTGTGGGATCATGGATTTAGATACCCGGAAGATATCTTAGAGATATCTGGTCATCTAAGCCCCTCACTTTATAGATGAATCATCAAAGCCCACTAGTCAATATTTTCAGTTTCCTATTATTCATCACCCATTCATTGGACTATATAAAGATTTCAGCATGCAGAGAAGCATGCCCAAGTGTGTTAGCATGCCCTAGGGCAAGGAGTGAGGACAGGAACCAGTGGTAATATCTGCCTCTGCGTGTGCTGGCATACCCAGCAGGGCACCATGCGTAGGGTAGGTCGTACTTAGATTCTGCTGTATTCTTAGTTAATTGCCCGCACTCTGTGAACCCTTTATGCTTTTCCATTTCAAGGAAATGAAAATTCCAGTGAAACTAATGTCAGTTAGGCAGTGGGATATTTATTGGTAGTGATAATATCTCCCTCCCACCCCCCTCCAACTATAGTTTTTGCAGCTTCCAGACTTGGCAATTACCTTGAAAATACAGAAATACAATGTCACAACACATCACTTCTCCATTTCTGAATGCTAAAATAATCCTGTCTTGAAGTTTGGACTATCATCTTCGATGCCGACCTTTCTGGGTGAAAAACAGACGAATGCAAACATCTAACCATTCATGGAAGAGTGGAAAAGCATTCCTGTAGTTAAAATGTCATTCCACTGTTAGGACCGCACATGTGCTTGGCTTCTTCATATAAGACTATCTGTAAGCAAACAGCTGTTGCCCTGATGTACATTGAAATTTTGTGCTATAGGAGGAGCCCTGGGAAGCCTGAGAGGCCACTGTCGGTACTAGAATGATAAAAGACAACAGTGTAAAATGGAATGGAATCTCAGTATCCCTGATGGGAGGTTTCTGGAGATAACACAGAGCCTGGTAGATAGTAAGAGCTTGAGAATGATTCGTTAAATTGAATTGATAGTAGAAAGTGGCTGTGAAGGATCTCTCACATCAAATGTAGGGGACATATTTTCATTGTCACTGGTGCAGGGAGACCAATTGTTTTTCTACCTATAAATAGAGGAAAGAGATGGGCAATTCTATTTAATGTCATTTTTATATAATCTTAATATATGTAATTATATAAAAATATAAATATTTTATATAATTTATATATTTATATAATATTACTTTATAATAATTTTATATAATTATATCATTTATATAAATTTTACTTTACAAGATATGTAAAGACTTGCATTCAAGGAAATGTGTTGCTATGCTATTTCTGCCCTTTATTTTGAGATATATTCCTTGAAAATGTCTTTGGACTGAGTGATTATTTAGGAGAGCAGTCAGTATATCAGCTTAGAAATATGTTTCATCGGGTTGTTGTTTTTTTTTTTTACAGGATAAGAATGAGATGTAGTAGATAAAAAAAGTGTTTGGTAAGGACACATCTGTTCATAGCATGAGCTATAATGAATAAAGACGAAAGATAAGAGCGGTCCAAATCATTGTAAAGCTAGATAACTCTCAGAGCAATGACAAGTATAAAGTAATTTGTAAAATCCTGGCTTTGTGGATTATTTTGTGTATCCCTTGTTTCTTATCAACAAAATGAGCTATTTCTCATCTCATCCAATCGGACCCTTTGCTCCTCTTTCTGCTCCTGGGGCAATGCAGACAAGTCCAATTCTTCATTCTCACAACAGCCCTTATGTACTGAGGATGAGCCTGACTCAGACCATTTCCTTGACTCCCCCCATCCAACCTTCCTCCAATTTAGGCTAAATGTTGGCCCAAGAAGTATATATGGCCAATATAGAAATGTAGTCACTCTCCTATGTGGTAGAGTAGAGAATGTGTTCAACTGGGCCTGAGTTCAAGTCTGGCTCTACTACTTAATCCCTGCATGACTGTAATAACACTTGACAAACTCCTTGAGCGTCATGTTCTTAGTGTACTAAATTATCAAACACTATGTGTTTTTCAGCATCCTTTTAAAATGAGAAAGAGCACATCGCCTGAGTTCTGCTCATGGCAACTTGGTGGACCTGGAGTTTGTTTTGTAATTTTTTCCAAGCTCAGACACGATGTAAACTTGGATAAATCACTTAACTTCTGATTGCCTCAGTTTCCTCATCTATAAAATGAGATGAATAAGACCTCCCAGGATATTGTGAGGATCAAATGAGATATTTGTGAAGCATTTAGCACGGTGCCTGATGCTCTATAAATGCTAGCTATTACTATTATTATTCATTTGATTCTTCTAATCTGCTGAGCAACCCACTAGCTAGTCATTTGATATCTCAGTATCCCCAGGCAAGTCTCAATGCTTATAAAAATTATAAGGGAACTGTATTAGTATAAGGGAGTTTTCAAGCTAGGATTCTCCATACCAATTGAAATCAGAAGTTTGGACCCAAACCAACAGCACCCAAAGGAAAAAACTAAAATGAAAAAAACCCTACTGTGAACTGGAAAATCAGATAACCAAGCCTTTTAGGTATATTTTATAGTTATTATTATTTCTATCCTTATGACTAATGATGATAATAATATGACTAATATAGTTATTCATAATCATCATAGCTAATATTTACCTATTGCCTTAAGGTTTGCAAAGCAAAATGCTCCATTTATGTTGACTCATTTAATCACATAATCTCTGGATGAGGACCATAAGGTACTTCATGGCTTTCTTTTCATGCTGTTTGGGTTCTCGAGACCTCTTTTGCCTTTTTCAAGGATCTCTGCCACGTTTCAACTGAAAGAAGTGCTTAGATTACTGGCTGGCCTGTTGTTAGTACAGAAATACTATCAGTTGTAGAGAGGACTGTTCTGTGTTCTGTGCCAAAAGGGAGATGTAGCATTTGTGGTAGGTTTCATTGAGGGTCCAGACCTCCAGAGTGAAACTATGCAAGCCCATCACGTTGGGTGATATCATTCAGACACAATTGTGCCTGGCATTTGTAACTTTCAACCTCAAGACTGGAACTGTTCTCTCTCCCTCTCCCTCCTCACTCTGCTCTCAGGACATGAATTAATACATAGGGCTGATTAGTCGAAAAATAGGATAAAGAAAACCCCAAATTCTGTTTGAGCAAGTAATAGTAAATACACCAGAGTTAATGAGCAGTTTCTTTCAATGAGACCATAAAACGCATGAGTGACCTTAATTTGTGTGTTTGCCTAAGATAATGACTTGTTCAAAGGGGTTATTTTTGTTAATGGTAGCATGGAAAGGTACAATCAAACCATGGGACAGCCAGTTGTGTGAAATTAGTGTAATAATTAATTACAGCTCCACCATAGTAATTAAGTAATCAGTCACCTTGCCAGTAAAAGTTCAGAGACATTTAGGTGGTTCATTCAAGTTTGTGGCTCAAAATACTGAAATGGGGACTCTAAAGTGGGAGGTGGTATGGCTCAGTGAACTAAATCACAGGCTGGAACTTCAGCTAAATGGAACTTGAACACTGGTTCAGCCACTAATCAGTTGGATGCATTGAGTAAGGTACTCATTTGTTATTTTTTCAGTCGTATCCAAATCTTTGTGACCCCATTTAGGGTTTTCTTGGCAAAGCCACTGGATTAGTTTGCCATTTCATTCTCTAGCTCTTTTTTACAGTTGAGGAAACTGAGGCAAACAGGGTTAAGTGATTTGCCAGTGGTTACACTACTAGGAAGTGTCTGGTGCCAAATTTGAATTCAAGAAGATGAGTGTTCCTGGGTCCAGACCTGGCCCTCTATCCATCTAACTGCCCAAATTAAGTACAAAGCCTCTATAACTTAAAACTTGGATTGTTAAGGAGCAGCATTTCTCTGAGGAATAATGTGAGGAAGAAGCCGATTTCAGGAGGGAGGGGGGACAGACAGACAGATAGAGAGACAGAAATGGATATTGGATGGATGAATGGATGAATGGATAGACATAGATATAAATATAGATAGATAATATAGATGATAAACAAATAGGCTGACATGTGAATATTGATAGATTATAGATGAGAGATCAATAATATGTTGCAAAAGACTAAGTAAATCAAATCAATAAGCTTATTAAAAAAATAGTCAGTGAGTTAAGATATTCCAAAGAAATACTAAATAATATTTGACAGTGTTTAACTTCTGCTCAGTGGAAAAGTGATGCTTGTCCTGGATGCCTATAAAGATTTAGATATGCAGTACTGTGTGTCCTCCCAAATAAAAGTTTTATTTCAGTGGCTGATGTAGGATTTATTGGCATTTGCTTCTACTTAGAGGCATTATAGGATGGTGACTAGAGGTCTGAGCATAGCTTACTATTCAGTAGCTCGATTTCATTGCTCTGCTGTTTATTTCTAGTCTCCCTGGCATCTCTACACCAATAATTCCATTTCTATATCCACTCCAGTCACATATAACAAATTTGCATTTGGCTATTATAAACTGGATGTCCCATAAAGCACCTGAAACTTAACACGTTCACATCAGAACTCATACTCCCCCCAAAACCCATCCCACTTCTGAATTTCCCTGTTTTTATCCACACTACTCTTCCAGTCACCCAACTTGTCAACCTCAGAATCCTCTTCAACTCTTGACTTTCTCTCACCCTATATATCTATTCCATTGTGAAATCATGTCTTTGCTTCATTCATTCTTTCTCTTGCCTCTACTCCCCGAGCCAGTGTTCCAGTTCAGGGCCTCCATCACCTCTCACCTGAATTGTTACAACAGCATCATATTTGATCTCAGGGCCTCAAATCTCTCCCACTCCAATCCATTCTCCATCTAGCCACCAAATTAATTGCCTAAAATGCAGGCCTTCCACATCTCACATCTACTAAATAAACTCCAGCAACTCCTTATTACCTCCGGATTACAATATTAACTCTTCTTTTTGGCATATAAATCTCTTTATAGCCTCATCCCTTCTTATGCTTCTATCCTTTTTATATATTTTTCCCCTCTCTACATTCCATGGTTGTCAGACATGTCTATTTCCTAGTCCTCATTTCCTTTTCCTTCCTTTGCATTAACTGTTCCTCATGCCATAAGGAAATACTTTCTTGTCACTCATCTATAACCTTTAAACTATTTAAACTATTGTGTCAGTGTTCATAAGGCAGAACATTGAACTGGGAATCAAAAGATTAGACATCTCATCCAGTCTCTGCCTCTTCCTGGCTATGTGAGCTGGGGCAATCCTCTTAATATCTTTGAGCCTCAGTTTCCTTGTTTGTAAGATAGAGATAAATCCTACTCTTCTTATCTTCCTCATGGGATCAAACATGCTAATATATAATCACTTTTAAAATATTTGATTAATTTAAATCCAAAGTACTATTATTATTTCATTTTTCTCCACATTACTAGTGGTAAGTCAAGCAAGAAGCATATAAATAAACATATTAATTAATCTGTACCTTTAACTGTTCTAAGCTTGAGCCTTTTCCTTAACCTCTGATATTTTCATTTGATAGTAATTAGTGTAATGAAGATGAGAAGTTGAATTAACCTTAGCCAACCATCAATTGACTCTTAATTCATTCAAGTGGCTGATACATGGATGCAGGGGATACATTCATATTAGTTTCCCTCTCTCCTTTAGAATAATAAATAAAGTAGACAAATGTGATCTTGTCTGCTGCATGAAAGCATTCTTTAGTTCTTAGCAGCATTATTTGTTGCTTTCCTTGGGACATAAGCTGAGTTGATCTGAAAGTAAATCTGCCATCCACCTACCTGGTGCCCCAGGTCTTGTGGGTCAAAAAATGGAGCTTAAGTTTCTAAACATTCCAGTACTAGCCCATGGAGATACCCAACAGTCTCTTCTGTAACTAACAGAACATCAGATTGCCAGTGACTAACTTGGTTAAAGTTATGGCAGCCAAGGAGAGCCACTGGAAGGGAGAGGAAGAGAGCTTCTATTTCTGGTGATATCTAGAAAATCATTTCTGGTTTCACACTCCCCTAGTCCCAGTTAATGAGGCCAGTGAATGCCATAGGCTCCACCCTGGCTTTGTGTATGAGTCCATCCCTAAAGAATTTACATCATGGAAAAAAGTCCATCCAGACATGCCCACTTCCCTTCTGGATTTGGGGACTAAGACTACATAGAAATTCTGCCTCCCTGCCCATGGGCTCTTCACTACCTTCTCTTACTCTATGACAGAGAGCCAAGTCACCTCCCTGGGTCAAATGTTGGAACTTCAGCAGCTGTTCTACCAGTTAGACAAATAGAATGCTGTTGCCACAGATGATTTGCCTCCAACATCTTGCTTCTCTTTAGAGTCACTCACAATATAAGTTTCTGTGACTGACTTTCCCAACCCCTGGGAAATGAGCCTCCTGAGGATGCCGCATTCTTGGCACATTGTATGCTGAGATAAAGGTGTCATTTTTTTTTTTGCTGCAGAATACTCATGTAAAAATATTCTAGCTAATTCACATTTGTTTTTTGGCAGTTAAAGGGACAATTCTTATGATGAGAAAGAGAAGGAGAGAGAGGAAGAGACAATTTTCATCAAATTGATGATGCAGTGATGCATGTGGAGAAATAGGCCAGTTGAGGCCAAGAAAGAATATGGAATCATTGACTATTTCCACACTCATCTTGCTTAAGAGAAATTGCCTTAGAGAGCTACATATAATCTGATTGTTCTTATGAAAGAATGTGCTGTCATTCACAGAACAATGGTTACTAGCTCTGCAACTCTGAACAATTTGCTTAAACTCTCAACCTCAGTTTCCTCCTCTGGTATATAATAATGAATATGGTAAGGCTGAGAGGTTAAAGGTTACCCAGCTTGTGAGAAATGCTTTTGACCCCTGGCCCTGAAATCTTAGCTTATTCCAGATGTTTCCAAAATCAGTGAGTAAATCTGTCCACAGAAAGAACCATCTAAGAGCTTTGTTTTCATCTTCTCTGTTCTCAAATATCCATCAAAATTTCTGGATCAAAATTCAAGACTGAATAAGTAAGGCTCCATGTGGTGCCACATTCTAATTCACTTGCTGTTCAGTCATTTTTCAGTCATGTCCAACTCTTCATGACCTCATTTAGGGTTTTCTTGGCAAAGATACTGGAATGGTTTGCCATTTCATTCTCCAGTGCAATTTTACAGATGAAGAAACTGAGGCAAACAGGGTTAGGTGACTTGCCTTGGGCTACACAAATGGTATCAGAAGTCAAATTTGAAATGAGAAATGAGTGTTCTTGACTCAAAACTTGGCACTCTATATACTGTGCCACTTAGCTGCCTCCTTTGATCACTACAGAAGACACAGTGAATACCTGAGCTCAAAGCCTGTCTTAGACACTTACTCGTTGTGTGACCCTGGGCAAGTCACTAAAATCACTAAAAACTATGAAGAGGTTTATTGATAAAGAAAAGGATAAAATCAGACATAATGTATTTAAGATTCAAGTAATCAGAAGAGTATACAAGAATCCTACCTAGAGTAGAGTAATCTAAAGAATTCTCAAGTTTATTGCATCTGCTAGCAAACTAAGCCCCTTATCCTGTCATTGGGCTGCCCTTTGCTTCCAGGAAAGCAGCTTTCCCAGGATTACAGAACTAGTTCTTAGATCTCCTTCCCTCCTGGTCAGAACTCAGAATGGCTTGATGTACCTGTGAATGCTCCAAGTTGCCCCCTGGACACTCTCTTCTTCCCTTTCTGGTAGCCCAAGATGAACTCATTGGTCCCTTTAGAAACTTCACTCCTCCTAAATCTGAGACAATCATGAATCATCATCACCCTTGCCTGGTGGAGCCAAAGTCTCTACTTCCAAGTACCCTTAGAACATTAGCTAACCAAGCCATTGTGCTTTCCTCTCATCCAAGAAGACTGAGAGGAACATAACCCATTTCGTTGCATAGAATTCACCAAGAAGAATTCACTGAGAACCCCAATTTCTCATCATTTCATACTTTTAAGAGATGCAAAGGTTTCAAAAACCATAAGAAAGTGATCCTGGATTTTTCACAAACGGAGCACTGATCATGAATATATTCTATTTCTCTCCTTATTTTTTATATAAGTCAATCAGTTGCTTACTTGAGATGCTGTGTTAGCTCTGACAGCCCTGTTGTCTACTGGAAAACTGTTCCTTTTAAGCAAGAGATTTAAGGAAGTTTGGAAATTTAAATCAAGAAACTGTGGTTCAAATTCCAGCTCAATCATGTTCTATCCCATGTTATGCCACTTCATTTTTCTGGTTCCTCATCTGTAAAATGGGTATAATAATATCTCTTCTATCTACAATCTTGTAGGACTTTATTTTCATAGGATCAAATGATATAATGTATATAAAGCACCATAGAAGCCTTCCAATCCTATATAAATATGTTATCATTTTTGCTTTTGAGATATAGTGAGGGACTCCTAGTTAACAATATTCTCAGTCTCCTCTTTGGAGATCTTCCTCATTGGTATCCATTTGGAGCCAGGTTAGCCGACTTGGGCTTTCACTAAATGTTTATGCTGCTGAAGCCACAGACAGATGAATCACTTGTTGGCAAATGGAATTAAACTTTAGCCAACATGCCATTGGCAGCATCCTTGTTGGGAAGTCATTTCCTGCTGCCACTTGGGTACTTTTGGCAGTGGGTTTTTTTTTAAATTGAGTACATATTGGGTATTCACCACTGAACTGGCAGAAATCTGAATGTGTGAAGCTAGGAAATTTTAAGCTATTTAACAAAAAAAAAACCTATTGTAGAATATATCATAGGGTATAGAATATAGGACAGAGTTATTATCAGATGATTTGGGTCATGGTGTTCCTTTTCCCCTAAAATCAAGATAATTCCTATTGACCTTGACATTATTGACAATAAATCATGACCGCTTTCATTGTTTGCCAATTATCATCCAAGCATTGATTAGTGAGATTTGTTGTAAGATCAAATAATCTCACATAAAATAAATTGTGTTGACAGAGCATTTATCTTCAACAGAACTGCAGTTGCAGTTGGGAAAAGAATATTGGGTTTTTATCTGATTGATTTTACTTGAGAAAGTCTTAATTCCAGATGGTGCCCATAATGAATCCAACTTGATAGTACCCTATATCTAGAACTGGAAAGGGCCTCCCTCCTTCTTTCATTGTTGAGGAAACTGAGGTATAAGGACAAAGTTGATTTGCTTCAGGTAACATGAGTAGTGTCAGAGGTAGTTTGAACGTAGGCTCTCTATCTCCATAGCATCTCCCAACTAAACCCTACTTTTAACTAAACACTAATTCCTAAGAATTAAAAGTAATTACTTAAATTAAAAGTAATACACTAAAAGTAATATTCTCTACATCATGTTGCCTAGTAGCTCCCAGCCCTAATTTTATATTTTTCATTGTTGTTGTTCAGTCGTTTCAGTCTTGTTGAACTCTTTGCATTCTCATTTGGGATTTCTTGGCAAAAATATTGGAGTGGTTTGTCATTTGTTTCTTGAGCTCATTTTACAGATGAGGAAATGGAGGCAAAGAGGCTTAAGTGACTTGAACAGGATCACACAGCTAGTAAGTGTCTGAAGCTGGATTTAAACTCAGGTTTTCCTGAATCTACCCCCTACACTCTATCCAGTGCACCATCTTGTTGCCCAATTTTATATCTACTTTCAAAGTATCTCAACCTGGAGTCAGACTAATTCACCTTAATTTTAAGATGCAGACTAGACATACATTTTTAGAGTAGAAAAAAAGGTTATAAAGTAAAATAGTAGGTAAATAGCTCTAGAAAAATTGAGATGAATCAGTTTCCTTGACATATATCTTAAATATAGTTTATTTATTCATATTTGCTTTCATGTTATATCTTTTCTATTGAGCACTTTGGGGACAGAGACCATTTCTTGACTTTCTTTATATCCCTAATGCTTAGCAAAATCCATGGTGCATAGTAGGTGCTAAATAAGTACTTAACTTGGGACTTCTCTGTTATAAATGTGAACTGTATTATAGAAAAGTACTGAGAAACAACTGATGGGGAGGAAAAATCAATAAAATTATAGCAACATAGCTTGTCAATCAATAGAACAGGGAAACCTGAATGCAAATCTCGCCTCAAATATTTACTAGCTCACTGATGAAATGATTTCCTCATCTGTTTTGTTTTTGTATTTTTTAAAGGAAGTAATGAGACCAGCTATGTAGCTTAGTGGATAGAGAGCCAGACTTGGTGTTAGAAGGACCTGGTTTCAAATGTAGCCTCAGATAGTGTGATGCTGGTCAAGTCACTTGACTCTAATTGCCTAGCCTTTGATACCTTAGAAATGATACTAAAATAGAAGGTAAGGGTTTAAAGAGAGAGAGACAGACAGACAGACAGACAGACAGACAGACAGACAGACAGACAGAGACAGAGAGAGAGAGAGAGAGAGAGAGAGAGAGACGATAATAGATTCAATGAGAAAATATAGGTAAAGTACTTTTACCTTGAAAACCTTAAAAAGCTATGTGATGGGGCAGTTAAGTGGCTCAGTGGATTGAGAGCCAGGTCTGGACACAGGAGGAACTGGTTTCAAATCTGGTCTCAGACACTTCTTAGCTGTGTGACCCTGGGCAAGTCACTTAACACACATTGTCTGGCCATTACTAGTTTTTTTGCCTTGGAAGAAATATTTAGTATTTTCTATGATGGAAAATTTTTGAGTTTTTTTTAAGATATGTGAATACTAACTAGGTATTATTTTAGAAGAGTAGTTCAAATAATAGATGTTTTAGAAAGTTCAGTGAAGGAATTATTTCTACCCTACTCATGCAGCATGGCTCTGGTCCTATGTATCATTCATTGTTTTTGCAGGAAACCATGTCATCTAGCTGGCATTCTCAAGTGTAAGCAAATAACCTTTTTTTCTTTTACAAGACCTATGATTACATTGGTATGGGGAACTTCCCAAAAGGAAAGTCTGTCCCCTGGAGCAGAGCAGTACCTTCTTTGTAACTTATGATTTTAGAGAATTGCCTGGGAGCACAAGAAAAACTTCAGACCATCTAGGGAAGTCTTTGACAAAGAGAATGGGATTTACATTGGGTCAGATATAAATATTAATAATAATATAATATATCAGTTTATTTTGCTGCAGCCAGAGGAACCATGGCATTGTGTTATAGTGAATAAAGAATCGGCCAAGCATTCAGGAAAACCTGGATCTGTGTGCAATTTCTGACCCCCAGACAACTTTCTATAATTATGACTTGCAGAGTAGGGGCTGTTCTGCTTTGGGAGAAAGCCTTTTCTTATTGGGAGTTCCCTATACCAGTGAAATCAAAGGTCTAGTAAAAAAATTAATAAAGGCCCAGAAAAAAATTAATATTTGATTTTAGAATGATGGCTCTATGACGTGGCTTCCAGCAAAAACAATGCTACACACTACCCAACTAGGTTGCAATACTAGTGGAGAAATTATCTAAATATAAAAGGCAGTATGGAAGAGTGCTGGTGCCCACTCTCTAGTAGGTAAATATATGCAACTAAACTTGAGATTGTTAATGGGCATGGTCTTAATAATATTTTTCTTTCTTTTTCTTCAAAAATAAATAAATTTTAAAGATTGAGAAAAAAATTTACATCCCTTTGAAGGAGAAAATGTGTGCTCAGAACTAAGAAATAAGGTATAATTTTGAACTTTGACATTGTCTGGTTTTTGCCCCCAAATCTAGACTTTTCTACTGGAGAAAAAGTAACTTCACAATTCCAACTGAAGGCCCTAAATGACATAAATGTCCTTAAATGACAGTCACCCTGAGCACAGAGACCCTCAGTGGTATGATCATAATACTACCTTCAGTCTTTTCTTCTCACTCACATTTTACTTTTCCTTTTAGCTCGTAAGCAAGAGATCATCAAAGTCACTGAACAGCTTATTGAAGCAATCAACAATGGGGACTTTGAAGCTTACACGTAAGTTTTCATAGCATTTTTCCTTCATTTGTTCCATTCCTAATTATGAATATTTAACCATGAGCTATGTCAGGAAAGTGCTTGTTTCTTTCTGCAAAGAAGAATGGGAAATAAATCTTTATTCTGATATGTGGCATCATTTTTGTTAGAAGTAGACAATTTTTCTCAAGCATAACTCGAGCATCCACAGTCCGGTGCTTTCCCCTGAATTTCCTTAACCGAAGGAATCATTTTTGGAAGACAATGGATTTTATTGATTCATTGAACTCTTAATGGATAAACTCCTTCAACCAATGTGGTTCTGCAACTGTTTGGCAACTTAGAGTTTTGAAAAGTTGGGACATGGAAAGGTGAACCCACAGCCAAGATGAACCAAAAGTGGAATTCAGACCCAGGACTCTATGATGCCAAAGTGATCTTTCTCTTTGCTCTGCCATATATGTAATGGGACCTAAGACATGTTTTTGGAAGGCTAAAGAAGGAAGAGCAAGCAAATAAAAAGAGGAGAGGGGAAGGAAAGAAGAGAAGGTGAAGAAAGAAAAGAAGGAAAGATTGGGAAGAGGGAAAGGATAAGCCAGGAGGAAAGGAGAGGAGGAGAGGAAAGAATTCCTCCCTCTGTCATTAAAGATGATGATACCCTTATAAACATTAAGTATGAAATCCCAAACTTATAGTCTTCCTATTTCAATTTAATTTTCACTTTGCAGAGGATTTGTTGGGCTTTGCAGGGCTAAACATTTTAAATTTATTAGATAATTATCCTGCATGGATATGAATGCATGAAAATTTAAAGAAACAAAACTACTGACCACTTATTTATTTCAGACCCTAAGAGCAAATAAATATGAAAGTTCTAAGCCAAAAACACTCATATAGGGCCACTTTTCAAGACAAAGGTTTTTTCCCCTAGTGTTTTCTATGAAAGCTCACGAATAGAATTCAAGGTCCTTGGTGTCATTCCTAAGAGTACCACAGCCAGGAGAGTGGTATTTATTATCCTAATGGATGCATCATGAATATTTGGGGGTATTTTAAAATAAATTAACTAATATATGGAATATTTAAATTCATCTTGGAACCTAGGATATCTAGCTAAATACACAAATCTCCCAAAGGAATTTTGTTAGGTTTTAACCTCCCAATGCCCCAGGCAGCTCTTTAAAACCACAAGAATAGGAAGGCTGACAAATTGTTTGTGCCAGATTTTTAACATCATTTTTATTTTAAATTGTCCTTGAATGTTTTATGACAATTTCAGCATTTTAACATTTTAATAATAATTCTGCATTATCTTCTGAATTAGAAGGGAAAAGAAAAAGAAACATTTTTTTTTAAATCTGGATCCACACAACCAAAATGATGCCATCCTTTAGTTACAGACTCTGGAGCTGAAAAAAAAAAACAACAACACTGTGATCAAATTAGGCAATCTAGATATTTAATGTATTATCTGTGAAATTTATCATTGAATTTACACTTCTGCTTTTTCTTTGGTCTTGGAGCCTAGCTACCTGGCCTGATTTTGAACCTTTAATTCAGATCTGATTTTTTAAAAATCCTTAACTTCCATCTTAAAAGCAATACTGTGCATTGGTTCCAAGGGAGAAGAGTGGTAAGGGCTAGGCAATGGGGGTTAAGTGACTTGTCCAGGGTCACACATCTAGGAACTGTCTTGAGACCAGACCTCCTATCTCTGGGCCTGACTCTCAATCCACTGCACTACCCAGCTGCCCCACAGAGCTAATTTTTATAAAGACTTTGTTCAAGACTTTTATTACATATGGTGCTATGGTTGTATATCTTTTAAATCTCAATTAACTTTGTGCTTCCAAGACATGCTCTCTACTTAAGTACACCAGATACATTTCAAAATGTATCTATAGCTTAATGGATCCCAATAAAGTTATGATAAGTGCATGAAATATCATGAATTAACAAGAATATTATATACATTTATACACAGATAATTTTGTGCAATAATAATTTGTGGTGGACATTTAAAAATCATTTTCCAAAACACACAGATGCACATAGGATACAAACTGGTAGATTCTCAAACAAATGTTTTTTTTCATGGTCTTGAAGACAGATCTATTAACTAACAGCTCTGAGAAGAATGCTTTTCTAGTACAGCGTAGAATTAAATGTTCGATAGTTCACTGATGGGGATAACTAGAAGCTATTATTTCTAGAAGAAATAATAGTTGCTAGCAATATAAATTCTCTCGTTACCATAGAAACACTGTTCTTTCTGTGTCTTACCATTTTTGTTCCTCATAAAGGCATCCTATACATTTGCCTTTGAGCTTAAAAATACTCACCCACTAGGCGGTCTAGGGAAAAGTAGAAGGGACACCTGTATAAGCTGGAACGAAACACAAAGAATAACCACCGTCAGTTCTCTATTGAAAGATATCCTGAAAATTGAGTGTCAAGCCCCCATGCTATGAGGGGGCTGTGTATAGACCATTTCCGAGATTACATTTTGTCCTCCAGTGGAGAGAGAACAAAGAGGTCTGGCAGAGAGAGCCTAGAGCCCTCTTGATTAAATTAGTGAATGGCCTTCCATTCCTTCAAGTCCTTCTCACTCAGTTATCCTCATGGACTCCCTCCTCCAAAGGATCATTATGTCATTAATAATAATAATTAATAATACCTGTCATTAATAATGATAAATCCTAGATTCGTCAAAATTAAGTGGGTATATTTGAAACTCTCCTTAGAAATGTACATTCATAACAATCTTTCCATAATCTTTGCCATTTTCTTGAAGTCACTTGTTCCCCGAAGTATTGGGGATCTACAATAGAGCAAACTAACTCACAATGAGGGTGTTTGGTGGGCAATATGGAAATAATTTGGGGAATGAACTGGTATGTGAAGCAACCAGACAAATATTAAATTATTTGGTAAATATTTTTTATTTTCTTCCTACAGAAAAATATGTGACCCAGGTCTCACTGCTTTTGAACCTGAAGCGCTGGGTAATTTAGTGGAAGGAATGGACTTTCATCGATTCTACTTTGAAAATGGTATATTTCTTCATTTAAAAAAAATTGCTTACTTTTCTCTAGATTCTCTTTGGTTTCTTCCCAAATGGAATTATCTTTCTGATTATACATGCAGTGGTACACATGTATGTGTAATAGAAATGTATCTTTACTGGGACAGGAAATTAACAATAGTGGTATAATTTCTCACCATAAAATTGTTCTGTTTTTACAATAAATGCAACATTATGAAATCTAGCCATAGAGTTAACTTTGAAATTACCAGTATTCTTCCATGACATGAAATCTAATGAACACATACATAAATGTTTATTTTTTTTTAGTCCTTTTTGAGCAGTCTGTTGCCATAGGAAATATATTTTCTCACAATCTTTGGAATAGGAAAAAAACAACCTTTTAAAGCATGTTGAGTGCTTATATTTTTAATATAGGATGGATGGAAAAATACTATCATAACCTGTTTTTTTTTTTACTACCTATTAAATTTAGAAGAATTTCCACCATTTGGGGAGAATCACACAAAGGAAATACAATCTAGAGATGATTTACTAATAATCTGTATCCAAATGCATTGCAAATGAAAAAGGCTTACAATAACCTTGACAATGCTATTTTTTTCTTGATCACAAGATAATCATCAAAGAACAAATGGATCCTGCTAGGAGTAAGTGCCAGGATTTCATTTTTGCCAGAGTTTCCCTATAGTATGCTTTCTAGGAAAGATCTTTAGATCAGAAGCTCTCTCTCACTAGATTGTAAACTCCTTGAGGGCTAGAATTGTCTTTTGCCTCTTTTTATACCCTCAGCACTTAACACAGTACTTATCACATAGTAGTTGCTTAATAAAGATTGATTATTTGACAGATAGACTTTTTATGTGTCTTGGTCCTCTTTGACAGTATATTAAAACCTATGGTAACCTTCTTGGAATAATGTTTTTAAATAATTGAAGAAAAAGCTAAATTTCAATTAGGTGTTAATGAAACAAAAATTGCATTTTTTCCTAAGTGCAAGGAAACTTCTCCCCCAAGAATCTATCTAGTTGGATGTCTGTGGACTCTCGGTTCAGAAGCTGTATCTTAGATTTTATAAATTCATTCTATGCGTAGCTATCTCCCAACCTCAGGAGGTTACTTTAAAGAAGTGCCAGACACTTGGGCAAATCATTTAACCTTTGATTGCCTGCAAAAGGATCAAAAAGGATAAAACTGGATCCATTGAAGAAGGGAAAGTCAAACTACTCCAGTATTTCTGCCAAAGAAACCCATGCAAAACAATAATAATTATTATTATTTTAATTAATTATTTAATTTAATTAAAAATTTTAAAAAAACATGCATAGCTATGATCTAGAGAGTAACAAAGCATCAGATACAACTGAGTGACTGGACAACAACAAATGAGGACCAAAAGTTACCTTTCTTTTTCCTCTTGAAAGGTCATAATATGGGAAGAATCCAAAGATACATGTGTTAAAGTAGAACTTCGTAAAAGTGATCTCTCGAAGAGGGATTCACGGCTTAGTTACAAATTCAGGGGTTAATTTATGGAATCCCAAGAAAGTTTTCCCCCAGTAATGTCACGTTGATTTCATGGATTAACCACAGCCAGGCTGACCACCTCTTACACTACTGATCTGTTCTGGGTTTTTCCTTTTGTCCCCTTCTAGCTTTGTCCAAAAGCAATAAACCAATCCACACCATCATCCTGAACCCCCACGTGCACCTAGTAGGCGACGATGCTGCCTGCATAGCGTACATCCGGCTCACGCAGTACATGGATGGCAGCGGAATGCCAAAGACTATGCAGTCGGAAGAGACCCGGGTCTGGCACCGCCGCGACGGGAAGTGGCAAAACGTTCATTTTCACCGCTCGGGTTCACCAACAGTACCCATCAAGTAAATATTTCCAGGCCGTCAACTTCTCTGATAATATGCCCATGGTCAGCTCTCTATAATCTTCCATTGTTTATAGCATGGCATGTATTATATAATGCTGGTGGCGGGTTTTTTGTTTTTCGTTTTTTATATAATGCCTGGAAACATAAAGGATCTCACAGCCCCCTGCAAAATCTCTCAGACCAAGTCATTTGTGAACTGAAACTTGGCCTGAACAGTAGCCTAGGACCTCTAGGACCTTGACACTGTCCCAGCAGACTGAAAGCACAATGTAATTAGCCAAGTTATTCCCCTCCTTTGCTCTCGTAGCTGGCATAGAAATTTGGAGTGTGGAAGGAAGGGACACAGAGGAGTCTCTTTAATGACCACACTGGAAACAAGGAGGTCAGTTTGTAGCCAGGCACAAGAGGAACTCCAGGAGCAAGGTGGGAGCTGGAACTTTATTGCCAGCTAATTAAAATTGGAAAAAAGTCCTAGAAATCAAGCTTTAATGTGATTGATTATAGGAAATAGAGGTTTTTCCACATTCGGCTGCCTGTACACTACTACTCCGAATTCCAGGTTTGATCTGTGAATTAATATCTGGAGGAGGAGGGAGAGAGAGAGAGAGAGAGAGAGAGAGAGAGAGAGAGAGAGAGAGAGAGAGAGAGAGAGAGAGAGAGAGAGAGAGGGAGGGAGGGAGGGAGAGAGGAGAGAGAGAGAGAGAGAGAGAGAGAGAGAGAGAGAGAGAGAGAGAGAGAGAGAGAGGGAGGGAGAGAATGGAGAGAAGGAGAGAAATATATATATGTATATATAGAGAGAGGGAGAATGGAGAAAGGGAGAGAGAGAGAGAGAGAGAGAGAGAGAGAGAGAGAGAGAGAGAGAGAGAGAGAGAGAGAGAGAGAGAGAGAGAGAATAGAGAGAGGGAGGTAGTGAAGGAAAGGAGGGAGAAAAAAGGAAGAAGGAAGGAAGGAAGGAAGGAAGGAAGGAAGGAAGGAAGGAAGGAAGGAAGGAAGGAAGGAAGGAAGGAAGGAAGGATAGTAGATTTGGAATCAGAGAATTGAGATTAAGTTAGATACTCTGCCAGTTATAAGTAATATATCCTCCATAGATCCTTTTTTGTTTTTTGTTTTTTTTCTGTGAGATGGTAGAAACAGTTCAAACCAGAATATCTTAAAGATCTATTAACCTAACATGTATCCAGTACTATAATATATGCCATAGGTATGTGGGAGGTATGGAGGCAAAGTTTCCTGCTCTCAGGGGTTTGGCACACACCAAAAGATAGTTAAGTATTGAGTAAAATGAGGCGAGAAATTACCAAAGAAAAAAAAAGTCCTCAGAGAAGGTTTCTTGGGACTTGAACTGGACCTTGAAGGATGGATACAGTCTGAAAACAGAGAGTGGGTGGACAAAGGATAAGTGAAGCATTTTAGCCTTGAGAAGTAACATCATGATTCAAGGTTTTAATGGATGTACTATAATGTCAAGTTGGCAAAAACCTGGTGTGGCAAGCCCAGAGCAGAGGTGGAAATGAGACTGGATGATTATTACTGTGGAGCCACACTTTGGAAGGCCTTGAAAAGCAGGCAGAGGAGCCTCGGCTTGGGGTATTGGGCAGTAGGAAGAAGGGCAAGCTGTGTGCACTATGTATTAGTCTCTAAGTAGAGAGGAGGTGGCAGGCAGACGATTCCCAGTTGCTCATCCCTTGTTATCCTACATCCCAGAGAGCGTCTCTCGGTATACTGCCAAGCTGTAATGGCTTCCCAGAGAGCCTCTCTGCAGATAAAAGATCTATCAATCATCAGGGAGTTGGAGAGGCCTGCCAGGGTTAAATAAGGAGACATACACTACTGTCCGAGGGGTGAAAGTAAACTTTCTATGAATGAATATCTGTGAAAGGTTCCATTTAGTGCCATATGACATAAGACAGGCCCCTAAATGGGTGATCTTGTATTTAAGATGGTAGGGAAAGGGTCTCAGGAAGCTCGTCTTTGGTCCGAGCTGCTGAGGCCTGGTGGTTCGGTTCCCCTGGGTCTGAAGACTCGTCTGCTCCTGATGCAGTGTGACTGGAGCCGATGCCGGCCAGCTACACGCTGACTAAGCTGTGGTCCTGCAAAGATGCCTGGGTCTGGGTCAGGAGACCGGGGTTTGAATCAGCCCTGTGTGTGAGCTTGGGCAAATAATTCATCTTGGTCTGCTCGTTTTCTCATCCATAAAGTGGGAGTGGACCCGATGCCTTGAATGTCCCTTATGGCTCTATGCATTATTCTCCAATGAAAATATTTTATCCTGCATTATTCCCAAAGGAGGACATACATGGTCTTTCAAAAATACCACACCACATGGCAATTCTCCCTGAGTTCTTAGAAGGGGTGTCTGGCACTCCATAGAGACACTTACTCTACTGGTAATGAGACAGTAAGAAGGAACTTTCCTCCAAGTAACCTTGGATCACAGTTGTTTTAGAGCTACTCAGAATGGCACCATTGATAGTTCTATTCTGGGTTATAATTAGACAATTCTCAATTATCTGTGTCAGTCAAAGGGCACAGGAGTGAGACTCATAGAAAGCAACAGACCATCCAAAAAATATAGATTAGGCTTCAGAATATATTCATTCCATCTCTTAATAGTCTGCAAATCAGCCTAATCATCAGATGTATTCAGTGATTCCTTCTACCATGAACTGTGCTAGGCACCAGGAATTCTGAAAACAAACAAACGGAATGAAAATTCTCTGACCTCAGGGAGCTGCCATTCTGTATCCTCTTTCATTCACTTCACTTCCTTGTTTTCCATTGCTTAACTTAATTTTTTTTAAATAACTTCTTTTCCTGAGCCCATCCTTCAAAGGGGAAGCCTAGTGAGGCTAGGCATAAACCAGACTGAGATTAAAAATGGTTTGTGTTTGTCCATAGACAGGGTGATCCAGGAGGAAAGTGGAGAGTTGACTAATATTAAATTCTTGCTGGTGCTATTCATTCTATTAGACTGATTTGCTTTTGAAATGTAGACTTGCTCTCCTTTCACAGAGGGATCTGTTGCTGGATCCATCACTGTCCCATGCCTTAGTTAGTGAAATGACCTTTTTAGGGAAAAAATGGCCCTGGTGCAGCATGAGAAGGAAGCCCTCGTGTGACCTTGTTTTCCCCACTTTTGAGACTATTATTTTGGTATTGTGTGTCAAACTGCTTCCTTAGTAATCAGAGAAAGGTATTTATTTGCCCCAGACTTTGGCCATGGCATCTGTTACGCCTATGTGAGATGTCCCCCTACAATAATCACTTATTTGACTGAGGAAATGCCCTCCTCTAAAAAAGAAAAAACCAAGTACTTTGCCTGGTGTACAGTGACTGAGAACTCCAGTTTCCATCAGCTTCCTCGCTCAGTTCCTCCTGAGCAGAATGATAGATTACCACACCTGATTTCTTCATGTAATATCGTCCATTTTCCTTAATGGCTTTGAGGTCTGTGCACTGTTGCCTTTCCCCAGCTGTACTTCCAGTCCGTTCTCTCCGCTAGTAAAAGCTAAATGCCCCAGTCCCCTCTGTGGCACAGTAAGTGACAGCATTTTAATAGACAAAAATATAATTTGTTTTTCCCCCCTTTCTCCTTTCAGCTAAAACTCAACAGTGCCACTTCTGCATTCTCTGTTTTCAAGGCACCTGGATGGTAACCACCCGGGCGGGCCTGTCCTCTTCTTCATGCATGTTTCCAAATGCATGAAGCTGTGATGGTCCTCCCTGTTACAATGCATTTGTGATGCATCATTTTGTCATAGAGTCCATCTTTCTGTTTTGTTTGCACCCTATCAGAGGGGATGTTTTGGGCAAATTAAAACCAGTGTCAACAAACAAGGGGTTGGGGGGGGGGGGTGCGAGATAAAACACCACAACCAACCACACATACCAAGCATTGAGCAAACATCATTTTTCTGTTCATGCCAAGTTTTAACAGCCTTCAGAGCTATTGCTCTCTAAATGAGAGTTTATTTAAAAAAAAAATCATCAAAAACAAAGTCTACGCCATATCTGTTTCAATTTGTTAAAAAAAAGAAATCAAAGGCAAAAAAAAATCTTTATTTTTCTGTTGTGGTTAGAGTTGGAATGATTGGTATTTTTGTTGGTGGCTTTGTTACCGTAGAGCAACTGGCTTGTGACAGCTATGTGGACGAAATCAGTGATGAATGTGGAAACAAAAATGTGCTGGCTGGGTATCAGCCCAAGCCATCTTAGTGCTTGATCAAGCTGTGTAAACTGGAAAAACTCACATCACTTACTGGCTTGATCTCCCTAGGATATGCCCCCCCTCTTCTGGTGTCAGCTGTGTGTGTTGCTTCTTCCTCAAGTCTGCACTCTCCAATCTCTTCTCCCTTGGGCTAAGGATTTGCAGTTAGTGAGAAAAGGGCTAAAGGCAACCTGAGGAGAAGGGAAAATGGGAACTTAGGGGAAAAGGTAAAGCAGAGAGCTTTGGAGCACTTTCAGGGTGTACAGAATTTTATTCAAGAGAATCTTAGATTTTTAAAAAAAATGTTGATTATACTCTAGATTGGGCTAAGGTATTCTAAATCTTGTAGAAAAAAAGGAAAAGATGTACAGACTTTTACAAGAGCTGAAAATGAAAAGATTTCAGCTCCTATCCGAGTGACTTAATTTCTTACTCTTTTGGATAATCATGGCAGTTATATCAGGACCTCTAAAAGTTTAGCACAATCACTACGTGTGCACATGGGCTCCCTTTGCACCCCCCTATGAGTGAGTGGCAGGGAATCCAGCCTCTCCAGCATCACTAGTTATTTTTCTATAAAATAAGCAGGGAAATCTTTTCCATGTTGATAGATATCTTACAGCCTGTTCTTTGCGATTCGACCTCCTTCATCTTCTCTCCTTCATTGTAGTTTCTGAAAACAGAGTATTTCAGCCTAAAAAAAATAAATCTAAAAAGGGAAATGCCTCAATTCGCAGGGGGGTTGAAAGTGGACTGGGGAGGGAGCCAGAGTATCACTCCTTGTGTTTCCTTCTTTGTCCCCTTCCTGCAAAGCTTTCCCCCTTTCCTGTGATGCTATATAGTGCATGCTATGTCCATTGTTGTCTTTTTTTTAAGCAATTCACAACCCTCTGAAATCTGTTTTTAAACCAGAAAATGAAGACTTCCTAATTTGTATCATTTCCCCTTTCTGTGTTGGTTACTAATCCGAGCAGTCCTTTATGCCCTTAGATGTTGTACCTAGTGGATGTGTGGTAGCTGGACTGAAGCTTTTCTGATCATTATTACATGATTTTAAATGATATATATTTAAAATACATATATACAGTAAATGTATTGAGCCATGTTAATCTGCCAATGAGATCTGTGAAAAAAGTAATGGCCTCTTTTTTTTTTCTCCCTTTTAAATTTCTATCACATTTTTTTGTGAAGCGGCTGTAAGTAGCATCAGTGTATTTTTAAACATGTGTAGAGTGGTGGGTTTATTTGTTTTGTTTTTTAACCCTTTAACATAGCATGTGGTGTTGAAATGTTACTGTAGCTCAAGTCTATCTTCCGCACCAACGTGTGAAGAAATTGTAATTTGTTCTCTCCACCACAATCAAATTATATCGGTATCTCCTGTTATTTTCAAACACTGCAGTTTACCATGGGACACTGTATATATTTCTTGCCATAATGGTAAATGACTGATTGATATATTTAAGAATTAATAAATTTGTGATTTCTGCTGACAGTGTGCCTGCCCATCTTTATTTCTCAAGAAAGAGTTACGGCGTGCTTGGGGGAAGACCGTTCCAGGACAGTGTTACCAATGTCTTATGTTTTAATAACAACTACAATAATGAAATGTGTTTTGAATCCCAAGGGTAATTTAATATATTACTCATAATATTCTTTTTTAACATTTTTAAAATCATTATTAATTATTAATTTATAAATAATTAAAATTACATTTAAAAAATATTATGTATTAGTTCCGAGACAGAAGAGAGATAAGGGCTGGGCAACAGGGGTTGTGACTTCCCCAAGGTTGCACAGCCAGGAAGTGTTTGAGGACAGATTTGAACCTGGGACCTCCTGGCTCTGGACCTGGCTCTCAATAGACTGAGCCACCCAGGTGCTCCCCCATAATATTCTTTGTAATAATTTATTGCTTAAGGCACCATTAAATAATTTTTAGCAGTTAGTCAATAAAGATTCACTAAACGCCTGGGACAAATGAGAACCGTCATCACAAATGCCTGAGGTGATTGAGAACCACTAAACGGACATCAACATCCTAGGGAAATTAAATAACACTTCATTGACCAAGCATTTATTAGGTGTCTAATGTATGCCAGGCTCTGGAGATAGGAGAGTCCCTGCCCCCAAGAAGCATGCATGGAGGGAGGTTAAGGGTGAAGAGGAAGAGAATGCAAACATCTACATAGCTAAGCAGACCAAAAGACAAATGCAATGTACAATAATACAGCAGAGAAAGGTCTAAGGAAGGGCAAGATCAGCCAAGGCCTCACAGAGGTACACTTTGGTTCAGTCTTAACTATATAATTCCATTTTCTCTGTGAAGTAGGGATGGAAGAGTTGAATTGCATGTTATTGTTGCAGCTATGAATACATCAATACTTGGTGTTAATGGAGTATTAAATGCAATATATTCAAGTGGCTGTCAAGCTGAAAAAACACAGAACCAACAAGGCAGTTATAAGAAAGGTCTTTAATTGAGACGGGAAGATTAATCTGGGAAGATGCACAGAATCTCAGTCCTGGGACTTCCAATGAACATAGAACACTTTAGGCTCACATAGATTTTGAAGGCGAGGGGCAGAGGCCCTGCCACCATCTTGGGAATGGGAATGATTTACTAGTCACAGTCCTCCTGACTGGGAGAGGCCCGGATGGGTTAGCCAGCGGCTGGGGTACCTGGGAGCAGCCTAGCCACAAAAGGGGGAATGAAGACAAAAAGGGGGTTTAAGACTTGTTTGTATCTGCTGCTTCTATCTAAGGTGATCAATGGGTGCTGCAGGATTTACTGTTCAGTCTGGGACAAGGGTCAGTCAGGGGGTTTCTTAAAGACATTATTGGGGACAAGGAGCAGTTTTGGGGTTCACAAAAAAAGGTTGTCATGACCTAATGCCTGCATACATAGTTGGTCTGAGAAATTTCCCACCAGGAAAAACAAAAAAAAAATATTGTTAAAATTGTTAAATTATCTGTAATTGTTACTCCAGGAGTTAAATAGCTGATATCTTTGAGGTAGCTTTAGTGTATTCTATAAATAAGGAACAAGGACTGGGTCTGTGACCTTATTGGACTAGAGAACTCCTGTGTGAGGAAAACTGCATCACCAATACAGGTCAGCAACTTCTTTGCAATGTATAGTTGTAAAGCAGAGCTCTTAAACTGGAATTTGTGAAATGTTTATATGTATGTGTTTATATATCATATAATTTATTATGATTTACATTATATATATATCATGTATATATTATAAATTATATATTATTTACATATAATCTATTATATGTCATATATATTTCAAGATAATTGGGGTTTGTAATGCTTTTTTATTATATGCATTTAATAATATCCTTGGGGGAAAATATGTGTGCAAAAATGTTTATAGCCATGCTCTGGCAAAAAATTAGAAAACGAGGGGATGCCCTTCAATTGGGGAATGGCTGAACAAATTGTGGTATCTGTTGGTGATGGAATACTATTGTGCTAAAAGGAATAATAAAGTGGAGGAGTTCCAAGGAGACTGGAACAACCTCCAGGAAGTGATGCAGAGTGAGAGGAGCAGAACCAGGAGAACATTGTACACAGAGATTGATACACTGTGGTACAATCGAACGTAATGGACTTCTCCATTAGTGGCAATGCAGTGATCCTGAACAACTTGGAGGGATCTATGAGAGAGAACACTATCCACATTCAGAGGAAAATCTGTGGGAATAAAAACACAGAAGAAAAACAACTGCTTGATCATGTGGTTCAATAGGAATATGATTAGGGATGCAGATTTTAAATGATCACTTTATAGCAAATATTAATAATATAGAAATAGGTTTTGAAAAATTATTCACGTAAAACCCAGTGAAATTGCTTGTTGGCTCCGGGAGGGGATAAGGAGGAGGGAAGGGAAAGAATATGAATCATGTTACCATGGAAAAATATTCTAAATTAATTAAACAAATAAATTTAATTTTCAAAAAAGGTTATTTAGAAGTTAGTCACATATTTGATTGACTAGTTCAGTATTCTCTTTGGTCAATTTTTCCCCTTGATTATCATTTTAAAAAATTGAAATATGTTCAAGTAATATGGGTACAGAGCAATAAAATCAAGGGAATTAAAAAATATTCTTGGAGTAAGGGCAAAAGGAGTATCCATAAACTTACTTATATTGCCATAGATGTCCATGATGATAATAATAAAAAAAAAGGTGAAGAACTCTTGTCTTAAAGAGTTTCACAGGGCATGAGGTTAAATGACTTCTCCAGAGGTAAGCCCTGAATCCAAGCCTTCTTGACTCCGATGCCTTCTGTCTATCAACTATGCAACATTACTTTAAGGAGGACTAACATCTCTTGTGTGAGGTCTTTTTGAGCCCTTTTCAGAACTGTTTATTCTCCTTGGATGTCCACCTAGCACTGAACCTGTGACTCCAAGAAGCTGTAGCATATACAGCAACTATACCTGATAAACTATCTTGGTAGATGGACTAAGGTAGGTTGAGGATAACTAACTAATGGACCGCAAACCTGCTGATGAGTTAGGAGGATATCTGCTCCAAGCTCCTAAAGACTTCCCAATGGAATGGACAAGTGAGAACAATTTGTTCCAGTGGCCAAGAAGGTAACTGAAGCAGGCAGTGGGGAATGCTTAGAGCCTGATCAAACATCCAAGACACTAATGTCATCTACTGCATCCTGAGCCATCATCTGTCATAATGACATTTGCCTTGCCATTGGACTTTGATGACTGGAAGACAGAGTGAGGCTGACAACTTTGTACAGCTCTGCCTCACTTAAATCCAATTCATGCACAACTTAAGACATTACCCCCATTATATTAATGGCCTTCAAAAAAGAAGAACAAATAATAATGTTCAAACTGGCAATTAGTGAGTTTTTCTAAAAAATAATAATAATAATAATTTCTTTCCTTTTTCTTCCATAAGAATTAGCTATTTAGCACTTAGCTCAAATCATCTGTGGAATGATCTAAACTCTTGTGTCCCAATTCGGATGTTCAGTCTGGTCCTTACTTCTTTCAAGTTTGTATCTGATTCCAAAGGAAACATCTTATGAAATATATTGCCATGACTAGTATTATTTCATTATTAGTCATAGTAGCAGAAGGCCAAAAACTCAGTTTTGGATTAATAAACTTGATGATACCCTCCATAAATAACGAATTGGCTATCCAACTGTCAGATATAAACCACATTTGAGTTTTGTTCAGAGATTTAAACTTCCAAATATTAGATTGTTGTTTCTCTTTTTGTTACAAAGGGAATTTGTTTTCCTCTCTTGGCTCCAATTACTGTGTGATACTTCACATTTGACCAGAGGGGACTATATGATTTAGACATATGCTCTGGAAAATCTATAAAAAGGGATGAAAAATTAGTATTGCAATGGTATCTTTCTCCTAGAATATGTAAGCCACCCCAGGGTATGGGATCCAATGGGTTGTTGCTCAGGAAGACAAAATGCCAAAGGTCTACCCTATACTTGGATCATCATAGACTCCCTTCTTGCTGAAAAAAAAAAATGGAGATCTTTTTGTTTTTCTCTTTGGCTGCCATGGCCATTCCAATTGTATTTGTAACTGATTCTTCCCTGTTGGGACAACCATTCATATTATACAGTAGAATCATTTAATTTTGTATCTCTGGAGTGATTTGGTGTCTCCTAAACTTTTTACTCTCTTACCTAGCTTTTCTTTTCTCCAGCCTCCTGAAAAAAGTTAAAACCAATATTTGGACCCAGGTTTGTATTAGGGCTTGGGTTGAACTTCTGGAGGGCCCTAACCACCCAAGTCTCTTGGGAGTCACTAGCATCCATCACTGCAACATCTGAGTTTTGCAAACCCAAATTCTCGGTATCTTCCTGGGGCTATCTGCCTTTGTTAATATACTCCCATGTGTTCCAAGTTTTGCTCTCTTGCTACCATTAAGTGTCTCCTGGTGGTGTGAACCTTTCCTCTCAACATGCTCATAAACCTCTTCAACCTTCATGAATCTGGTACTGAAAGGGATATCACAGGTCATCATATGACAATCATACAATTTGTCATCAGGCTCCTTCATGATGCCTTTCTTGCTGTAGGCAATAAAATATGATATGATCTAGTATGTTATAATATAACTTAATAACCAGTACTTTAATGTTTGAAAAATGCTTTGCATTTATTATCTCATTTTGAGGGAGATAATTGCTATTATTATCTTAATTTTATAGATAAGGAAACTGAGATAGACAAAAATTATTTGCCCAGCTTTGCCCAGCTGGCAGGTCTAAAATAGTTCAGCTCATGTGTTCCAGACTTCTATCTACTTTATCACTTTGCAAGAGTTTGTGCTGCTAACATAACCTTCAAGAATTCTGGAAAGAAAAATATAGAAGAGGCCATTAGAAGACCACTGGTTTTGGAATTTTAAAAATGAGTCCAAGAAATGCCATGCATTGGTTGTGTGACCCTGTTCAAGTCATGTCTTGTCTCAGTTTTTTTCCTTTGGAAAATGCCCCACCAAACTCAAAGGATTGTTTTAATCATCAGTCAACAAACACGTATTATATAGATATTATGTGCCAAGCAATGGGCTGAAAGCAGGGGATTCAAATAAAGGTAAAAATGTGGTTCCTGGCCTCAAGGAGCTCACCCTCTTGAGGAGGGGGTAGGGCAATAATGAAATAACTGTGAAAACAAGTTACAGTGGAAATGGAAGGAAATCTCATAGGGAAGGAATTGGGGCAGGACATGAAAAATCTACAGAATATTGGATTTGAGCCAAGTCTTAGACAAAGTCAGAAAAACTAGGTTCCATCTCTTCCTCTGTTAGAGGAAGCATTCCAAGCATAGGGGACCAATGCATAGAATTAAGAAATGGAAGGTTAAGAGTGAGTAGTTTATAGCAAATTAATAACTAGTATATCTGGAGTTACCATTGTAACTCCATTGAGTTGGTAGAGGGCAGTTAAGCATAAAAGAACTAGAAAGGGAGGAAGAAGTAAACTTGAAAATGGTTTTAGAAGTAGCTAAGAATCACAGTGTATACAGCATAGTGCCTGGAGTTGGAAAAACCTGGTTTCAAATTTGTCCTCAAAACACTTTCTGGTTGTGTGACCCTGGACAAGTCATTTAACCATCATTTCCCAGCTCTGACCACAATTCTGTCTTAGAACTAATACTCAGGCATAAGGCAAGTGATTAAATTAGAAAAGAGGAAAGAAAAAAGAGAGGAGAAGAGAAGAGAAGGGTAGAGAAGAGAGAAGAGAAGAGAAGAGAAGAGAAGAGAAGAGAAGAGAAGAGAAGAGAAGAGAAGAGAAGAGAAGAGAAGAGAAGAGGAGAGGAGAGGAGAGGAGAGGAGAGGAGAGGAGAGGAGAGGAGAGGAAAGAAGAGAAAAGGAGAGGAGAGGACAGGAGGAGGAAGAGAAGAGAAGAGAAGAGAAGAGAAGAGAAGAGAAGAGAAGAGAAGAGAAGAGAAGAGAAGAGAAGAGAAGAGAAAAAGAGAAAAAAAGGCTTTTAAATGCCAGAAAAATCCTTTACTTGAACAGGATTTAGAAGTGTAAAAGCTACATAAATATAGATTGTTATTAACCCCAAGAGAGAAAGCATGGCATTATGAAAACAGACCTAGCTTTGGAAATAGGAAGACCTTTGCTAGCTGTGAGATACTTGGCAAACTGCTTACCCTCTGAGTATCCCAGGCAGTACTCTCAAACTGGGAGACAATCTGGTACCATGCAAGGAGTACAGATTGACCAGAGATCATATCTCATCTCTGATACTACCCTAAGCAGCCTTGGGAAAATCATGCAAAAAGAATAAATGACCACAGAGGCCCCCTTTGGCCCTAGACCTTTGATACTAAGAGTATTATGTCCTGATGAATTGCTAATCTACATCCATAAATGGA